>NC_036860.1:54169454-54223217 GCF_002910315.2 Salvelinus sp. IW2-2015
CACACACACACACACACACACACACACACACACACACACACACACACACACACACACACACACACACTGGCACTCCTGGACTAGGGGTGAGAAGTCTATCAGCAGCAGATGAATGATAAGTTGGTTAGTGTGAGAGATATGAAAGAGATAGGAGATTATGTTATGAAATCTAAGTGTGGAACCGTGCGTTTGCCTCTGCATGACCATGACAAGAGGAATAAGCTGGACTGATCTAAACCAGCCGGTTAGGCAGGAACACAACCCAATCTAATGGAAGGATTTTACTTGCTATTTGCTATTTATCTGTTGGAGTAACTTCAAACAAAAAGGAGAAGGGAAATATGTATTTTATGAATTGCAAAAAAAAAAGTGTAGTTTCTTTGAGCTTTGTGGGAAATGTGTTTAACATTCAGACAGGGATGTCTACCATGGCAGCTTGAATTCCCTGACCCTGTTTGGTCTTGGCATAGAGGCCTTTTGTCAGTCATCTTATTAGAGCCACAACATGATTGGCTAAGGGCCGCTGGCACCCGCCCAGTAGAGGAAGAAGTGCAGTGCTGCTGGGCTGTGGAGCTGTGTTGTTGAACAGCACTGTGCTCGGGGGTTGTGTTGAAGGCCTGTGTTGTGGCAGAAGGTTGCCCTGTGTGTTCAGGAGGTGGTGTGGGCTTGGTCTACTGGGAAAGAGTACAATACTCTGCCACTGTGTGGTTGGCCTCTAGGGTTGTAGTGTGCTCAGGGAGTTGTGTTGCTGGACTGTGCTGGGCTGTTTTGTTGCCAGTGCTGTGATCTTTGGTAGAACAGAGACTTTTATACAGATGTAGGATCTTAATTTGACCTGTATTGTTGCAGCAAAATAATCCTGCAGCAACAGGATGTTACAGTTTAGTCCATAATGTTGCTTGATTGATGGTTAGGCTATTAGCTGGTCAAAAGGAGGATACATGAAAAGTGGAATACTGTTTATATAATCAAATGTGTTTTAGTGCAGATTTTCAGTGAATTTATGTAAATCATCAAGCTCTGCATTTTGTTGCTGAAAATTCTCAGCAACAAAAGAGTGATCAAATTAAGATCCTACATCTGTAGGCCAACACGTACAATATACAGAGCGATGTATGCATATAAATAAATAAATAATGGCATTTAGCACACGCTTTTATCCAAAGCGACAATCATAGAAACACGGACTGACACAGAGATACTGTAGGCAGATGGATATCGTAAAAGGGATGAATGAGAAAGAAATTAGTGTGAATAGACAATGCAAATTAAGTTTCTGATTTCCCCAGAAACAAGTCCATTGCAAATTATCCCATTTGGAGCAGTTTAGCTGTCACGCCCTGACTTTAGTTATATTTGCTTTCTTTATTATTTGGTTAGGTCAGGGTGTGACAAGGGTGGTTTGTTTAGTTTTTGTCTTGTCTAGGGTTTTTTGGTTATCTATGGGGATTTTGTATTGTCTAGGGGTATGTAGGTTTATGGTGGCCTGAATGGGTTCCCAATCAGAGACAGCTGTTTATCGTTGTCTCTGATTGGGGAGCCTATTTAGGTTGCCATTTTCCATGTTGGTTTTGTGGGTAGTTGTCCATGTTTAGTTGCCTGGATGCACTATGTTGGCGGTTGGATATTTATTGTTTTGTTGGCGACATCGTTAAATAAATAAAGAAGTATGTACGCTCAAACCGCTGCGCCTTGGTCCACTCCTTTAAACGGCCGTGACATTTGCGGTATGTAATATTGGAAAAAGAAGAATGAGTKAGTACTACATATAAACAACACTCACCTCTTATATACAAAGCATGATGTACTAGCATAATCAAGCACTGTATGCTGATGGTGGTTTGCAGTTGGTCATTACAAAATGGGGCAGTTCAACTTAACCACCTGAGGTAATTTGCAAAAAATACAGTGTGAGAAAGTATGAATGACTGCGTGGTTATTTTCTGTATCTTAGGTCGATTTAATTTCACATCTGTACTGTAGCATTCAGAACTTTAGAGGAACACCCACGCACACCCACACCGTGCAAACCCAAGGTCACTTTTGATCCTGCTCTATACCTTCCCCCTCTTTTGTTGGCACTGAGCAATATGTTGTTTATGATGCCTCCACCTGGGTAGGCACTCATCTCTCTCTCCAGGAAGACTGTAAACCCCCAACCAACACACACCATTGTTTTTTTTAAGGATATATTCACAACACTGAAATGTAATTTGTGTCAAAGGTAACATCTACAGTGGCAAGAAAGTATGTGAACCCTTTGGAAATACCTGGATTTCTGCTTAAATTGGTTATCAAATTTGACCTGATCTTCATCTAGGTCACAACAATAGACAAACAGTCAATTTAAAACTAACACACAATTACATGTTTTAATGTCTTTATTGAACACACCATGTAAACATTCACAGTGCAGGGTGGGACAAGTATGTGAACCCTTGGATTTAATAACTGGTTGACCCTCCTTTGGCAGCAATAACCTCAACCAAATGTTTTCTGTAGTTGCGGATCAGGCCTGCACAACGGTCAGGAGGAATTTTTGACCATTCCTCTTTACAAAACTGTTTCAGTTCAGCAATATTATTGGGATGCATGGTGTGAACTGCTCTCGGTCATGCCACGGAATCTCAATAGGGTTGAGGTCAGGACTCTGACTGGGCCACTCCAGAAGGGGTATTTTCTTGTGTTGAAGCCATTCTGTTGAATTACTTTTGAGTCATTGTCCTGTTGCATCATCCAACTTCTGTTGAGCTTCAATTGGTGGACAGAGCCTAACATTCTCCTGCAAAATGTCTTGATAAACTTGAATTCATTTTTCCGTCGGATAGCAAGCTGTCCAGGCCCTGAGGCAGCAAAGCAGCCCCAAACCATGATGCTCCATCCACCATACTTTACAGTTGGGATGAGGTTTTGATGTTGATGTGCTGTGGAGAAAAAAAGGCACGTGTGTTCCTTCCAAACAACTCAACAGTAGTTTCATCTGTCCACAGAATATTTTGCCAGTAGTACTGTGGAACATCCAGGTGCACTTTGGCAAACTTCAGACATGCAACAATGTTTTTTTTGGACAGCAGTGGCTTCTTCCGGGGTGTCCTCCCATGAACACCATTCTTGTTTAGTGTTTTACATATCGTAGACTTGTCAGATGTTAGCATGTTCCAGAGATTTCTGTAAGTCTTTAGCTGACACTATAGGATTCTTCTTAACCTCATTGAGCATTCTGCGCTGTGCTCTTGCAGTCATCTTTGCAGGACAGTCACTCCTAGGGAGAGTAGCAACAGTGCTGAACTTTCTCCATTTTATAGACAATTTGTCTTACCGTGGACTGATAAACATCAAGGCTTTTAGAGATACTTTTGTAACCCTTTCCAGCTTTATGCAAGTCAACAATTCTTAATCTTAGATCTACTGAGATCTTTTCTTCGAGGCATGGTTCACATCAGGCAATGCTGCTTGTGAATAGCAATCTCAAATTTTGTGAGTTCTTTTTTTTTTTATAGGGCAAGGCAGATCTAACCAACATCTCCATTCTCGTCTCACTGATTGGACTCCAGGTTATCTGACTCCTGACTTCAATTAGCTTTTGGAGAAGTAATTAGACTATGGGTTCACATACTTTTTCCAACCTACAGTGCACTGTGAATGTTTAAATTATGTATTCAATATAGACAAGAAAAATACAATTTGTTATTAGTTTAAGCACACTATTTGTCTATTGTTGTGACTTAGATGAAGATCAGATTGAATTTGATGACCAATTTATGCAAAAATCCAGGTAATTCCAAAGGGTTCACATACTTTTTCTTGCCACTGTTGTTTCTCAGAGCAGTGAAGATATTCTTACCTGAAATGAGCTCAAAATAGAACAGGAAAAGAGAAGATGGATTGGCAGGACCAAGGAGAGAATAAGGAAATGGACAATAGAATATCGGCGTATAGGATAGAAGGCCTTCAATGTCTCCAGTAACTTATTCCCTGTTGTGTCCAACTTCAGCATGTGCAATAACTATATCATTGCTGTGCAGACACAGTTGAAGTATGAGCCTAGTAGTGAAGGATTATAGTTGAGCTTTTGGGTAAAAACACAACTGTTGCAACTGGAAACACACTCAGACATCAGATGGGCTATTGCATGTAGCCCTTGTTTGAACACAGGAGTTTGAGACATATTCCATGGTGCATGWTCTCCGATGCACCATGGGTGTTATTCAATCATGTAACATTTCACAATCCTCATTTTTCACACAAACATAGGCTGCTGTGGATAAAAAGTGTGGTGGAAAAATGCACACAACAGTAAGGGAATAGGACAACAGGTGAGCATTTGACCTTGGATAATAATCTCTAATCTGTGGCCTTGATCAGGGTTCATTGGAATGCCTTAGTGTCAAAGAGTACATTAAGGTCACTACACTGTAGTTGCGTTGGAGTACCAGGRAGTGATATTAACATGAGATAATGAACACTGCTGACAAACAGCCAGGTGAGACTGTAGGCATCAGTGCTGCCACTTTGAGGAACACAGTGGAACTGCACATCAATTAGCCAACCATCCAAAACTACTGTAGTTCTGCAAGCCACACCATTTTACAGTATGTTATGCCAGTCCTTTAGAAGTCTGTCCATATTCTATCTAACCCTTCCCATATCTTTAACTAATTTCTAGTTCGTTAATATATCTTTATGAACTAACCCAGCTGTCATCTGTACTTCACAGTGACCTTAGGCCATCTTTTACATAACACATGTTTTGATCCACCACCATACACTCTGACTTCGTGTGCGAGCTCTGACTGTGAAGGGGTGAGAGACGTTCAGCACTTTCCTATTTGTATACAGTATATGCCCTTCTGTGGGAATCCTCTGGTTTACACAACTGAGTAACAGGTGCTGTAGCTGCCCCTATAGTCCTCTACCCTCTATCCCCTCCTTCCTTGCTCTCTCTCTCCCTTCTGTACTCTTCATCTTCCCCACTGCTTTTGCCATCACCCACTATCCTTCTCTTGCCCTCTGCCTCTCCCTCTCTCCTTACCAAGGTATCTCCTTGAGGTTCTTCTCTTTTCAGACACCCTCTTCCCATTMGCCACTGACATGACAGCATACATTGAACATGAGTGTTAATCCTGACATTCCCTGTTTGTGGCACCCTGCTCCATCTCTGCAGAGAGAGAGAGCATCCCATTGACTCAGACTAATTATCCAAATCTAAAGTCTCTGTCTCTCTCTACTGGCCTCCACATGTACTGAAACAAAATACTGTATCATGCATTTGCATCTACCCTTCCTGTAAATTCCTTCAAAGGTAGGCTGTACTGCTTTTTGACTTTGATACATCAGATGGCGCAGAGACAATCGTATCCCCCTCGCATTTCTCATGGCAAGTAACACACTACCAGCCAGTAAAACGTTGGAAGTATTGATGAGAATTTCTATAAATATAATTTGAAATTTAAAGATTAGGATTTACACTGATTTTACCCGGCTTACCACGTCTGCAGTTTTATAGGTTTTCCATAATTAGGACCAAGACCAGATGGGTTGATCCCCCGCTTTACTTTTTGTATTTGTTTCAACGTGTGTGTACAGTGCCAGTCAAAAGATTGGGTACACCTACTCATTCAAGGGTTTTTATTTACTATTTTCTACAATGTAGAATAATAGTGAAGACAATAAAACTATGAAATAACACATTTGCACATTCTTGGCCTTCTCTCAACCAGTTTGAGGTAGTCGCCTGGAATGCATTTAAATTAACAGGTGAGCCTTGTTAAAAGTTCATTTGTGGAATTTTTCCTTAATGCGTTCGCAAAAACCATCAAGCACTATGATAAAATTGCCTCATGAGGGCCACAGGAAAAGAAGACTCAAAGTTACCTCTGCTGCAGAGGATACGTTCATTAGAGTTAACTGCACCTCAGAAATTGCAGCCCAAATAAATGCTTCACAGAGATAAAGTAACAGACACATCTCAACATCAACTTTTCAGAGGAGACTGCGTGAATCAGGCCTTCATGGTTGAATTTCTGCAACGAAACTACTAAAGGACACCAATAATGATTAGAGACTTGCTTGGGCCAAGAAACACAAGCAATGGACATTAGACCATGTGGAAATCTGTCCTTTGGTCTGATGAGTGCAAATTAGAGATTTTTGGTGCCAACCACCGTGTCTTTGTGAGACGCGAGTAGGTAAACGGATGATCTCCGCATGTGTGGTTCCCACCGTGAAGCATGGAGGAGGAGGTGTGATGGTATGGGGGTGCTTTGCTTGTGACACTGTTAGTGATTTTATGTAGAATTCAAGGCACACTTAACCAGCTGGCTACCACAGCATTCTGCAGCGATACGCCATCCCATTTGTTTAACACTTTTTTGGTTACGGCATGATTCCATATGTGTTATTTCATAGTTTTGATGTCTTCACTATTATTCTACAATGTAGAAAATGGTAATAATAAAGAAAAACCCTTGAATGAGTAGGTTTCAACTTTTGACTGGTACTGTATATATATTTTTTATTTTGAATACACGTTTTGGTTTACTTTAATTGGATATTACTTATTTGAACTTAAAATATATCGAATTTCCATGTTCCAATAGTTATTCTTTGTAGCCAGTAATTTCACTTTAATAGGCTATTTGAATGAAGGTGCTGCAGTAGGCCTAGCCTATGCTGTGCAACCTATTGGGATAATTGAGGATCAAATAAACATGATCCATATTTGTAACTCAACCCTAAAATGTAAATGAAACTTTTTGAAATATGAAATGCTATTACAAATGTCCCATGGACAATACAGGCTAATTGTCTTTTAACCTTCACAGATATACATTAGTACAATTGAACTGAACTATGATAGCCTGTCATTTTATCTCCCGTCCTGTAGAAWTTGGGCTAAATAACACTTTCGCTGGATTTTATTAGTGAAAAAGATTATGGTGGTGAGGTGCTCAAATTGGAATCAGAGCAGTTGTCGATTCTCCCTATCGGAATACTGGGATTGAGCCAATTAACACACACATACGTACACACACGCACACACGCAAGCGAGCATCACAATGCTGATCAGAGACAGCAACCTCCTCCCCACACCCCTCCTTCTTTCACTCATACACAGACACTCCGCTAGAGCAAACACAACGGCTCCACTTTGTGAAGGAAAGAGGACAATTCAGTTGATTATTTAAAGGAAAATGTGGCTATTTTCTAACTGAAACCCTTTTTGGTTATGGAGTGCGTTTTGGTCATGGACTGCGCATTTTTGTGTATAGTGCGTCGCTCAGATGGACCTCCGAGGCGCGAAGAAACGGCTGTCGGGGACATGGCAGGTGACATGCCTAGCTCTCATCGTATGTTTCCTGGATTTTGTTTGGTCTCAGAATCGTTATTCAATCCCTGAGGAACTGGAACATGTGGTTTATGTTGGAAATATAGCCGAGGATTTGGCTTGGGTTTAGACGTGGAGAGACTGTGCGCAGGTTCAGAATAGTTTCGGGCACAAAAAAAATACTTTGAGGTGAATTTAGAAAATTATTTTATTTGTAAACGAAATAATTGATAGAGGAGCTGTGTAAACAGTCTCTCTTGCTCTTTCCATTTGCCATGGTAATCGAAAATCCTTTGGAAATATTCAGGGTTGAGGTGGATATTTTAGATGTAAACGATAACTCTCCCAGTTTTCCGTGGAGCGAGTTTAATCAAGATATATCCGAGGTGGCGGTACCCGGGTATGGGGTCAATTTGTATTGAATTCAAAATAAAAGACAAACCGTTTCTCCAAAACTAGCGGACCAATGGAGACTCATTGTCTAGGCTTCCCTCAACCCCGCCCTTCACGGAACAACATGCCAACAACTCGCAATCAGAAAGAATGGCAGTGAAAGCAAAGAAACAGACATCGAAAGCTAAGATACGAGTAGCGTAACAAAGGTCGTACATTTTATTAAATGTTGTAAAACTTTATTTAACGAGGCAAGTCAGTTAAGAACAAATTCTTATTTATACATGCAGGCAAGAGCGTRAGCAAAATGTATTCAATAGGATTGGTTGCTGGGAAAGTTTAACCGAAAATTGCATTCGTTTTCAAATAAATGATAAAAATATGTTATAGTTTTGTTCTCGCTTTAAAATGATTTGCGTACAAGTTTTTGGGTTGCTTTTGATATCTTACTTTTGTTTACAGTTCTATACTTTTTGCTTTACATTTTTGGGTTTTTGATTTCAACATCCATTATTTCACCCGTCCTCGACAAYGTTTACATTCTCAACTTTATTTTTCATGTTCACGATTTTATTTTGAATTCAATACATATGGCGTGAAATTGACCTCATACCCGGGTCCCGTTTCCCCCGCTGGAGAGTTCGCCGGACTTGGACGTTGGCAGCGACTCTTTCCGCTCCTATCTGCTGACTGAACGGCCGTTTCGTCCTGGACACCCAGACGCCTAGCGTTAGCAGTAAGTTTGCGGAGTTGGTCCTGGAGAGCCCGTTGGCCACAGAGCAGCAGAATACGCACCAAATGGTGCTGACGGCTGTGGATGGAAGCTCGCCAGAGGTCCAGGACAGCGCAGATCAATATAACAGTTAAAKATGCAAATGACAACGCGCCTGTGTTCGACCAGTCTTTCTACAGAGGGAAGCTTGTGGAAAACGCACCGAAGGACACTGTTGTGATTAAACTAAACGCATCGGATTTGGATGAGGGTCCAAACGCGGAAATCACATACACTTTCAGCGGGCATGCACCCATTTCTGTGCGCGAGATTTTCAGCATGGATTCGCGCACTGGAGAGATCAGAGTGAAAGGGGTCGTAGATTACGAAAAAGACAGGATGCATTAAATATATGTGCAAGCCAGGGACAAGGGCTCCTCGGCAGTGGCCGTGCACTGTACGATTCTGGTGAATATCATAGATGTGAATGACAACCTCCCGGAGGTGATTTTGACATCAGTGTCCACACCTGTCCAAGAGGACGGACCACCCGGGACTGTGATTGCTGTCATGGACAAGGACTCAGGTGAAAATGGGAACGTTGACTGTGAAATTCCAGATCATGTCCCAGCTCCACTCTTAAGAATTATTACACTTTGGTAACTTGTGATTTTTTTGGGGGGGACCAAGAGACCATTCCTGACTACAACATCACTCACAGCACGGGAAATGGGCGCGTCTCCCTTGTTCACAAGGACAACTATTTTAGTGCAAGTGTCAGACATGAATGACAACGCACCCCGATTCAAGCAGCCATCATACACCGTATATTTGAGAGAGAATAACGCACCAGGAGCCTCAATTTGTTCGGTTACTGCCCTGGATCCAGATTCGGACAAATGCCTATCTTTCTTACTCTATTCTGGAAGGTGATATACAGGGGTGATATACAGGGAATGCCGGTGTCCACCTACGTCTTCATAAACTCAGACAATGGAAATATGTACGCCCTACGTTCTTTTGACAATGAGCAGCTAAGAAACTTTCACATTTTAGTCCAAGCACAAGATGCCGGTTTCCCTCCCCTGAGCAACAATGTTACTGTGACGGTCTTTATTTTGGACCAAAATACGCGGTGCTTAGCGCCCAGAGACACTACTATCTCGTTCACGTTTCTGATGGCTATTATCGTTTTGGCCCGGATAAGGGCATACAGGGACAGACCTTCCATTCGAGGATTTAATTTCTCTGAGTGGATGCTGTGTGTTCCGATCTGAGGCTACCGCTGATGTGATTAAGAAGTCCAACCTGAATTTGCAGATAACCACAGGCGCCAAATGATCCACGAACTGCGATGAGGCAAACATGCAACGGCCCCCTTTCACAGGCATACTACTTCAAGATGTGTCTGACCCAGGAATCATCAAAGAGCGATTTCATGTTCCTAAAGCCATGCAGCCCGATAACTGCAACTCCACAGAAGGATAACGCCAAGGGCGCAGACTACATCGAGTTGGAACGCACAGGACCTCCGCAACCTGATAGTGATCAACGGAGCAAATACTCCGAACGATGTATACTGTTTCAAACTTAATCACATCAGACACAATTTTAAAATTGTAATGCATCATTTTATTTGTATCCGATTTCGGTCATTGTCATGCTTTTTCAACAAATAAGAAGCATTGCAAAGATGGGATAAAACGAATGGAAAACAAGTATGCATGAGTCAGAAACGCTGTAGTTATGTAGACTGATTTTTATTTTTATTTTTTAGAAGTCATACTATTAGAATTATGCGTGAAGATTCTGTATTGAAGAAAATAGCCTACTATCAGGAGCGAGTGAGTAAGCATCAGGAGCGAACGAGACTCGAGTTTAATCATGGGCCTAGACCTAGATAGTTCATGGGTAGCCTATCCACTAATAATTTGAATATAGTAATTGTGTATTTTATAGATTTATATAAAGAGGTCATGTGAAGTATTCCGTGTAATAAGCAAAACAATGTATAGTTATGCTAATTACCTCAACAATCCAACAATATCAATTTGTTTGCTGAAGAATAAACTGACGTTGCAAGGCCTTTCGAGTTAGTAGTGCATGACGTGTGGAACTCATACATTATAGATAAAATAATGAATGCATCCGAATAAAAGTAATTCAAGTACTACATCATTTAAAAAAAATACAGATTTGCATACATATATTTGCAATTACTGACTGGGGATGGTGTCTCACTTGCAACTTTAGATAATCTGCCTCTTCCTAGGGATGCTCCATTGTGCCGCAGGGGGGCAATAGCTGCATACATGGGTATATTAACTGTAGTGTATTGCAAGAATGAAACGACTCTACTGMCCGTTTTTTCCGATTCATTGTAGTACTAGTGTGTGTTTCTTTCTTCCAAATAGCAATTTAAACTACCCACTGCATATTAAATAATGTAATGTTTCTCACAATCAAATTTATTTTCTGGCAATTATATGTAATTAATGTGGTCTATCATTTCTGCTGTATTGCTAACCTTACTGTTTCAATTTCTCCGCTCAAGCAAGCGAACATTGACTGAACATTCAGCACATGGCTACTGCACACTGAAGCCTGTGCCCAGAGSAGAACTGAACTCATTTTCTACATTTGGAAAGAAGAGGTCCGTCTCTAGCTATGACCCAAGYTTGAGCAGAGAGAGGACAATCTGATCAACAGTGACTTTTCTAAATGTATAGTGGGACAGACTGTGCATACAATTCAAGGTCATTTTTTTGTGAATGCTTACTAACTATTAATATCAWCAACCCATAAATCATAACCCTCTGTGAATAATGAAAATGAAAATATTTTGTCTGTTTGAATCCATGCTCATTCGAACGTATAATTTACAACATTACACCATAGTATTTTGTCTCAATACAGCCGTGTCTGTCAATGCTATCCCTTTTAATTCACATGTCCAATCCTAGTTTAGGATGAGGGTGGTGATGATGATTGTAATGGCAATTATAGCCACTTGTGGTGAAAATGATCTGAGGATATTCCATCTACAGATTATGCATTGCATTCTGATGCAATTATTTACAGGTATGCACAGTGCCTTCCACATGTTTTTACATTACAGCCTTATTCTAAAATGTATTTAAAAAAAAATTMTCATCAATCTACACACAATACCCCACATTGACAAGGCAAAAAGAGGTTTGTAGAAACTTTTGCAATGTATTAAACAAACAACTGAAATATCACATTTACGTAAGTATTCAGACCCTTTACTCTATACTTTGTTGAAGCACCTTTGGCAGCAATTACCGCCTCGAGTCTTCTTGGGTATGATGCTACAAGCTTGTATTTGGGGATTTTCTCCCAATCTTCTCTGCAGATCTTCTCATGCTCTGTCAGGTTGGATGGGGAGAGTTGCTGCACAGCTATTTTCAGGTCACTCCAGAGATGTTTGATCGGGTTCAAGTCCGGGCTCTGGCTGGGCCACTCAAGAACATTCAGAGACTTGTCCCGAAGGCACTCCTGCATTGTCTTGGCTGTGTGCTTAGGGTCGTTGTCCTGTTGGAAGGTGAACGTCCGCTCTGGAGCAGGTTTCCATCAAGAATCTCTAATTTTATCCGATCACCTTTGCCTCGATCCTGTCTAGTCTCCCAGTCCCTGCTGCTGAACCCCCCCCCCCCCCCCACAAGCATGATGCTGCCACAACCATGCTTCACCTTAGGGGTGGTGCCAGGTTTCCTGCAGATGTGACGCTTGGCATTCAGGCCAAAGAGTTGAATCTTGGTTTCATCAGAGCAGAGAATATTGTTTCTCATGGTCTGAGAGTCTTTAGGTGCCTTTTGGCAAACTCCAAGTGGGCTGTCATGTGCATTTTATTGAGGAGTGGCTTCCGTCTGGCCACTCTACTATAAAGACCTGATTGGTGGAGTGCTGCAGAGATGGTTGTCTTTCTGGAAGGTTCTCCCATCTCCACAGAGGAATTCCAGAGTTCTCCGAGTGACCAGCGGGTTCTTGGTCACCTCCCTGATCAAGGCCCTTCTCTCCAAGTTGCTCAGTTTGGCCGGGCGGCCAGCTCAATTAAGAGTCTGTGTTTCCAAACTTCTTCCATTTAAGAATGATGGAGGCCACTGTGTTCTTGGGGAACGTAAATGCTGCAGATATATTTTGGTACCCTTCCCCAGATCTGTGTCTTAACATAATCCTGTCTCGGAGCTCTACGGACAATTCCTTTGACCTAATGGCTTGGTTTTTGCTCTGACGTGCACTGTCAACTGTGGGACCTCATATAGACAGGTGTGTGCCTTTCCAAATCCTGTCCAATCAATTGAATTTATCACAGGTGGAGTACAATCAAGTTGTAGAAACATCTCAAGGATGATCAATGGAAACAGGATGCACCTGAGCTCAATTTGGAGTCCATAGCAAAGGGTCTGAATACTTAAGTACTTTTATTTTTTATAAATGATTGAAAACATTTCTCAACCTATTGTGTGTAGATTGCTGAGGAATTTTTGCAATTTAATCAATTATAGAACAAGGCTGTAATGCATCAAAATGTGGAAAAAGTCAAGGGATCTGAATACTGTTTGAAGGCACTATGTCATTGTTTTCCTTTATACCTTATGTTTGGCTTCATAAACATTTCTATCATGTATACAATCAGATGTATGCTGATTTTATTTTGATCAATGTGTTAGGTCGGGTATACTGGACACACACAGCCTTATGATTCAGTCTGGGACGTAGACCTGCAGTGTGGCGCTGTCCATGCGATATGGTGCAGAATTTACTCATAGACAATTGCTGTGACGTTAACATCTGAGATTATTGCATCAAAAGTTAGTAATTCTATTATCTGTTGCCCTGGGATTCACAGACATCCCACTGGGCACATTTCAATGTGGAAATTTGGGGGTAACACTTTATTTTAAGGGTCAGTAATAAACCATTTATAACGCAATTATAAGGCATTTACAGTTTGCTCACCATTTATTAATCATTTGTAAATGCTAGTTAGCTAGTGTCGTGGAAAATCGGTTCAAATATAACGCTTACAAGAACTTGTGAAATCAAAATAGGCTTTTAATACAGAGTATAGACAGCCTGGAATGGTCCGCGGAACACACACCGCTTTCCAGAGCCCCGGCTCCTGTATTTATCCACATATAGCATATGGGTCCAACCCATATGCAAATAACCATTATTCCCCTAATTCTCCTGCCACCATTATCTTTTAGTTCAGGCTTCCTGCTTGTTCACGCCCAATAACGCCCATATCTGCTTTCAGTTTAGATTATAATGGTGGCAAGACCCTTGCTTGTCCTAAAAATAATATATGTCCATCTATCCTATAGGCCTATGTCTTGACCCTGTATTTAGCTCAGTGTCTCAGTGTGTTCTCTGGTATGTGTGCCCTTATTAGGATCAGCAGACTATGTGTCTCCTCTATCCTTAGTGTGTCCAGTTGTCCTAGGCGCCTATGTGTCGCCTTCTCTTCGTGTGGTCTGTTTTTAATGTTCAGCTGTCCTATACGTCTGTGTCTCATTTACTCCTACACTAGTTATTCACACATGTATATAAAGTTACTTAAACATCCTGTGTTGTGTGCTTGTTTTTTTTTTTACCAGGTACAGAAGGAATGTTTATCTTTTTGACTTTAAACATTTACTAATCATTAGTAATGATTAATAAATGGTGAACTCAATTTACTAATGGCTTAAGTGATTTACGACGGACCCTTGATATAAAGAGTTGCCAATTTGGATAATATTTGGTTGAAACGTTTATCAATGCGATAAAAAGCACAAAGTACAACAATTCCAATTGAAAGACTTTATTTTTATTTTTGGTGTAGTAGTCATTTAAGTGTGTTATCACTGCACTTTCAACCATTTTAAAAGCAAAACAATGTTCAAATAATACAATATCTGATATTTTGTATTTATACAACTTAATATGCTATCACTGTGCTTCATCTAATAGCACAACCACATGATCTGGATTGCAGTTGAAATTACATTAAAAGTACATAGTGCAATTGATCAATGTTTGAGATTCTGCGCAGATTATTATAGCAATTGTGAAGATGTCCACGGACCTGAGCTTTGCATGATATCTTGAACATGCACGTCTTGTGAATACATAAGAATTTGAAAGGTACAGTAACCCCCCCCCCTCCAGGATCAATGTGTAATTGCTGACACAAAAAAATATACGTTTGGAGAAAATACATGTAGGTGGATGATGGCCATGCTTAGGGTAACAAACTAATAAAGAAAAAAAATGGTTTCATTTGACAGATTTTTGGTTATTTAATAAAAAACATTTTATTTAGGATTTTTTCCCTGCTACCTGTGTAAGATGCCCCCCACCTTTTCCTTACACTCTTATGTACAGTTAAAATAAACCCGTCATTTGAATAAGCAAGATTTTAAATCCCATAAATCTTTTAAATTAAATTCAAGAGCAAATGGTTCACACACACACACACACACACACAGCAAATGAATCCCATCCCAGTTACATTTGAGCATAGCTCATGAGCCCACCTGTGACGCTGCTCGCTCCGTATCCAGTCCCCACAGCTAACAGAACTCGATACAGAACAAGCATTCTGCATCCTTCTTTTAGGGTGTTTGTGTTTTTTTTAACCCGAACAACCTTTTTCAGTGGCTCCACATTTACAGTGGGAATATATACAGTGGGATGAAAACATATTTGAACTGTATAGAATTACCTGGATTTCTGCATAAATTGGTCATACATTTTTTTTCTGATCTTTATCTAAGTCACAACAATAGACAAACACAGTCTGCTTAAACTAATAAAACACAAACCATTACAATTTTTCATGTCTTTATTGAACACACCGTGTTCACATTGCAGGTTGGAAAAAATATGTGAACACTAGGATTTAATTTATCTTTATTTAACTTGGCAAGTCAGTTGAGAACAATTTCTTATTTTCAATGATGGCCTAGGAACTGCCTTGTTCAGGGACAGAACAACAGATTTTTTACCTTGTCAGCTCGGGGATTTGATCTTGCAACCTTTCGGTTACTAGTCCAACGCTCTAACCACTAGGCTCCCTGCTGCCTCTAATAACAGGTTGACCCTCCTTTGGCAGCAATAACCTCAACCAAACAATTTCTGTAGTTGCAGATCAGACCTGCACAACAGTCAGGAGGAATTTTTGACCATTCCTCTTTACAAAACTGTTTCAGGTCCAGAATATTCTTGGGATGTCTCTCTTGAGGTCATGCCACAGCATCTCGATTGGGTTGAGGTCAGGACTGACTGGGCCATTCAAGAAAGAGTATTTTCTTCTGTTGATTGACTTCTGTCTTTTAGAGTTGTTGTCCTGTTGCATCACCTAACTTCTGTTGAGCTTCAATTGGCGGACAGATAGACTTACATTCTCCTGCAAAATGTCTTGATAAACTTGGGAATTCATTTTTCCATCAATGATAGCAAGCTGTCCAGGCCCTGAGGCAGTAAAGCAGCCACAAACCATGATGCTCCCTCCACCATACTTTACAGTTGGGATGAGGTTTTGATGTTGGTGTGATGTGCCTTTTTTTCTCCACATGTGTTGTGTGTTCCTTCCAAACAACACAAATTTAGTTTAATCTGTCCACCGAATATTTTGCCAGTAGCGCTGTGGAACATCCAGGTGCTCTTTTGCGTACTTCAGACATGCAGCAATGTTTTTTTTGGACAACAGTTGCTTCTTCCATGGTCTCCTCCCATGAACACCATTCTTGTTTAGTGTTTTACATATTGTAGACTTGTCAACAGAGATGTTAGCGTCTTCCAGAGATTTCCGTAAGTCTTTAGCTGACACTCTAGGATTCTTCTTAACCTCATTGAGCAKTCTGCGCTGTGCTCTTGCAGTCATCTTTGCAGGACGGTCACTCCTAGGGAGATTAGCAACAGTTTTGAAATTTCTCCATTTATAGACAATTTGTCTTACCGTGGACTGACTTTTAGAGATACTTTTGTAACCTTTTCCAGCTTCATGCAAGTCAACCATTCTTAATCTTCGGTCTTCTGAGATCTCTTTTTCTCAAGGCATGGTTCACATCAGGCAATGCTTCTTGTGAATAGCAAACTCAAATTTTGTGAGTTTTTTTATAGGACAGGGCAGCTCTAATCAAAATCTCCAATCTCGTCTCCTTGATTCGACTCCAGGTTAGTTGACTCCTGACTCCAATTAGCTTTTGGAGAAGTCATTAGCCTATGTGTTCTCACAGTTTTTCCAACCTACACTGTGAATGTTTAAATTGTGTTCAATATAGACAAGAAAAATACAATAATGAATTRCTTTTTCTTGCCACTGTATTTCCGAAAATGAGTGCTGAGCAAGGTCACTGGAGATCTGTGGGTCCTGGGTAGGCTGTGGGGTGGAGGTTGTGGTTGTGGCAGGTGTACTGTATAGGTCATGTGTGGGTAAAGCCAACAGCTCGAGCCAGACTGGTTGCTTGTGGGATACGGATGGGTAATTCTGGGTGCCGCTTCATAAAACAAGTCTATGTCTGCCAACCGACATTCTTTATTGAATGTGTTTTGGATTCCCATCCCCTCCGCCAGGTCAAAGGCACGATTTTGGATATCCCATGACGTAAGTCCGAAAAGGGCTCTTTCCATTKTTGGGATATGACTCAAAAGGTCACATTCAAAAGAGCCAGTGAAGACCGGTAACCCACCCAAATGGCTGTAGCCTGGGGTTTTGACCTGCTTGTCTCGGTGGTGCCTCAGGGTTTTGGGTGGCACAGTAAAAGCACAGGCAGCTGCTTTAATGCCCTCCCCATTTCAATAGCATTCAGGGCACAACGAAGAGCCTCTTCGTCATAGACACCACAATCATATATTTTCTTGTAAAATCTCATCTGAAAAGAAAAATATGAAAAGTATTTTAGGAACGGTGGAGAACCGACCCCTAATCTAGCCCTAACCCTGACTCCTGTTCTGACCCTAACCCCTATTCTGACCCTAAGCCTGACCCCTAACCCTAATCCTGCTAACTGGGGATGCTAACAGACATTAACTTATGTTAACTAGCTGGATAGCATTTATTTCACCTGAAACTTTGTGCACATATTGAATCATGTGTTGTTATATATACGTACACACATATATATATATATATATATGTACCAGTCAAAGTTTGGACACACCTACTCATTCAAGGATTTTTCTTTATTTTTACTATTTTCTACATTGTAGAATAATAGTGAAGTCATCAAAACTAGGAAATGACAAATATGAAATCATGTAGTAACCAAAAAAGTGTTAAACAAATCCAGATATATTTGAGGTTCTTCAAACTAGCCACCTTTTGCCTTGATGACAGCTTTGCATTGTTGGCATTCTCTCAACCAGCTTCACCTGGAATGCTTTTCTAACAGTCTTGAAGGAGTTCCCACATATGCTGAGCACTTGTTGGCTGCTTTTCCTTCCCTCTGCGGTCCAATTCATCCCAAACCATCTCAATTGGATTGAGTTCAGGGGATTGTGGAGGCCAGGTCATCTGATGCAGCACTCCATCACTCTCCTTCCTGGTCAAATAGCCCTTACACAGCCTGGAGGTGTGTTGGGTCATTGTCCTGTTGAAAAACAAATGATAGTCGCTGTTCCTTTTAGAAGATCCGTCATCGTCATACAGACAGAGGCTAATAACTGTGGCCAATAACTGTGGCTTGATATCGACATCGAGATTTATAATCACATTCTGGTGCATCATTTAAAACCGTAGCCTAAATCTTACAATAAATATCTGCATGCTCCATTTCTGAAAACAATAAGTGGGCTACATCTTAAAATGTTTAGATTTATAAACTTGGTGCACGCCCTAGACGCCATACCAAAGATGGTCTATTATCCAGACAAGATATTTTGGTGGATAAATCTTGATTACTGTGATTGGGTAAGCAGTACAATTTTTGCTATGAATGTGCATGAGAGAGTGAATGATTAGTATTCATAACTAGTAAAACATGAAAACAACAAATTATAAAATGTCTCGATGCCTTAAGATGGATGTCTCAATACATTGGTATTTCCAAGATGTGTCTATAGATGTCTTCATTTTTATGTCTCAAGACAAAATGTCTCAAGACATGGTGATGGCTGGGTATGCAGTAGTAGCATACATACTTCAAAGTAAAAGATCAACTGTCTTGGTGTTCACCTGTTAAATTAGTCTGTAGGCTAATCCGCATTGACTATGCGATCACATACAGAAAACTAGAAATATATAGCCTATCTATTTACATAGGCTCAATTGAATGAGAGACGCATGCTAATTTGTTGTACGGTTACTATGGGAATATGAACCCATCACGGCCAGAAAAGGTGAGGAATTTATTCTTCAAGGGTTCTGAAAATAAAATAAATAGGAAATAGAATCCCACGTCCAATTATTTTAGATTGGGGGGCCTTAATGAGGAACTCGATCTCAGACCTTTATTTTATGGCCATGCTGATTTATTTTTTCTGAATATTGTTTTGCCTTTTGAACAAGTCATGGGAGCATTGCTTTGAAGAAAATGGGCCCCATCTACAATACATGGCCAAATTAGTAGATTCGGCTATTTCAGCCACACCCATTGCTGAAAAGTCTATAAAATCGAGCACACAGCCATGCAATCTCCATAGATTAACATTGGCAGTAGAATGGCCCATACTGAAGAGCTCAGTAACTTTAAACGTGGCTCTGTCATTAGATCCACCTTTCCAACAAGTCAGTTCGTCAAATTTCTGCCCTGCTAGAGCTACCCCAATCARTTGTAAGTGCTGTTATTGTGAAGTGGAAACTTCTAGGAGCAACAAGTGGTAGCCCACACTTGCTCACAGAATTAGACTGCTGAGTGCTGAACCGCGTAGCGCATAAAAATCGTCTGTCCTCGGTTGCAACACTCACTACCGAGTTCCAAACTGCCTCTGGAAGCAAAATCAGCACAAAAGCTGTTCAATGGGTGCTTTATGAAATGGATTTCCATGGCCGAGCAGCCGCACACAAGACTAAGATCACCATGTGCAATGTCAAGCTTCGGCTGGAGTGCTGTAAAAGTGGGGAGAGAGGTGCGAGAAAGAGTGTTAAAGACAGAAAGGGAAAGAGGTAAGAACAGAGGAGACAGCATATGATTAATTAATTACAGTGCTACAATTCTCTCAGGTCATCACAATTACATAACAGTGTCTCTAGCGGTGTCTCCTAACCAGCCTTGGGCCCCCAGTTGGCCTGAAGGTTATCTTAAGAGTGAGGTGGCGATGATGAGACTGGGGGTTGGCATCCTCTCTCACATCAAAACATATCTGCAGACAAGAGAATTWAAAAAAACACAAGGCTTAATCATACTATCACTGCCAGTCATCAATCATCACAAAACTGACCTTGGATCATTAACTCTGGGAATACTACATCTCTATCTGTATTTCAATGTAAAGCATCTCTTTAATAATACTTCCTGTTGACCCGACCAAGTGACTTCTCACCTCTGATCATGCTGTGCCCTCTATGTGTCAGCCAGTTCAGATGCAGGAGGGGTTCACCGACACAGCTGATATAACCTAGAGGATTTAGGGAGAAGGGGGAGAGGGATGAAGTGAAGGAGAGAGACTGTTATTGAGAAAATAAGGTAGTTACAGAGACTGTTCAACAGGAATGTGTGTGTGTGACCTCACCTGGTGTCCACACTCAGTGGCTGCAGAGTACATTATACTGAAAAACATGCAGACACGCGAGGCAAACAATATGGCAGAGTTATATAAGTAGAAATAATGAAGTGTCTAACTATTCTCCATGGTTGGTCCTCTTGCCTATTATTTGAAGTTGGAAGGAGCCACAGTTATACAACTGAGCCTGCTTGTTATACAACTGAGCCTGCTTACTGCACAACACAACACAATCCATCCATCAGATTGATACACGAATGCATAGGTGTGGGTTATAGGGTGTCTAATTGTTCTAAATCTTTTCAATATGGGTGACTCTTAAAATAGCCTGTTTTGTTTTTGTACAGACATCACCCTTACCTAAACAGCACCCTCACCTGAGAAGTAGAAATCAATGGGAGATAAACTGGGAATTGAATAACTGCAGTTAMCATAGCTAAGTAAATTAAAGAATACTCTTATTGCAATGTGGATGGCTCTTAAAATAGCCTTTGGTTGTGCATAGTGTAGTCTATGGTGTTGCCAGGGAACAGCACCCTATTTGAAAAAGTAGGAGGTGAATATCTCCCGCACACGGATTGCCTCCCGTGCGGATTGCCTCATTGTTAGCCCCCATCCTTGAAACATCTCGCAGAGCAGCAGACCTCTCCTCTGGCACATGGCGGCAAGCTGCAGATCCCCTCCTGGTCCTCATGTCCATCCTCATGAGTTATGCAGGACACAGGTAGCCTTCACACACGCCTGATTTCCCCCACGAGGCAGTCCCAGATGGCCCTGCTCACCCAACTGTGCAGTGCCCTACACTAGCTTTAGGCAATCGTTTTGAAGGAATCTCCAGTCTGTAGGAATATGGAAGATAATGTCATTATTAGACTTTTACATCACCAGGTCATTGTGGACTACTAAACTATAATGTCTCTTATAACAAATCATGATAACATTTGATAGATAGATGCATGTGCACATACATGCATGTGTAGCATGTGAAGAGAGCAGGATCATATCAAGGATAGCATCACAAATTAATACATACATACCACTTGCAGTTTGGAACTACACAACAGTACCTGCCCTATCCAGAATATCCTACTCTCTCCCTTCTTTTACAGTTGGAGCGGCTATCCTTTCACCCTCCTCCATGGCTGTTAGCTACCTACCAACAAATGCATTTGGAGTTTATTTTTTACAATGATAAATACATCAAGATAGTTAGCTAATATGAAGTTAGGTAGCTGGTGATATTTAATTCACCTAGCTAGCTAGCTATACAGTATGTAAAGTTGTCTATATAACTAGCTAGCTATATTAGCAGCTCATTTTAGTTAGCCTGCACTGTAGATAGTTAGCTAATAATACATCTTTTTTTTTTTTTTTTTACATTTTCGAAAAGTATTTACTTACTTGAATAGGTTCTCCAAAACATGTGGAGAACCTATTAATTTAATAACCAGACCTTCATACAAATGTGCTATGCTTTATTCTTGATGCACAACCAACTGCTGCTAACTATTTGCTGCCATATTCTGCCAGCACGGCCACAAGCGAGCCATTATGGGCGGTCGAAGCGGCACGCAGCAATTTACCGTGTGCTAATGTACAGGAGCCGTAAAGTGGTGGCTTTGAGGTGCTGATTATCACAAATTGCAGATTTTTAAGATATGAGGGTATGSAGAATAATTGCAATGCTATACTTTCACTTGTTTAGGCCTATTTGTTTTGAATGTTTTATAGACCAATATTGGACACTGTGCTAATGCTCCTTCATCACACTAGGCCATACTAGTGGAAATAACTTTGGCTTTCTACTTCAATATTAATAACACTTCTGGTCATTATAGAGTTCCCCATTCAAACAATATTTTTTGAAGGCATGCTGTGTGGTGCTAAAATTACTATTGAGGACTTGCGTTGGATTTGTTGTACTTCATTAAATTGGTATTCATACATTAGTCGAAAAAAGAGAACAACCAAAGAATTAGTGTGCAACCACAGAATCTCAGACAATGTGCATCTGCAAACTTTTTAAACAGGCAGCCGTTAGTGCCTCACATAGGAAATGGTTTACCAGGGCTTATTGCAATAACCTTTCGAAATATTACTTTTCGTCTGTAAACATTAATTAACGTTACGTTCGTAACCATAACATTCATAATAAGGTACAACCATTTTACATTGCACACATCATGTCGCTGTTCCTTTTCAATGACGACTACCCAGCAGACGTCATCACGATTGGGAGAGCAGCGCACCGCAGTTGTACGGCGTGGAAGCTCGGCATGAATTCCCCGGTGCAGAAGAGAAGGCTACGGATTGTTTCTCACGTAGGCAATAGCTCGTAGATGTAAAGTTATTCGTCTTTAACGGATTGCTTCAAGTATTGACATAATTTACCATATTTCTTTGCAATAATGGCGCTTTCCATTGCAACTGTATGGACAAGGTGCGTCRCCGTTCTCTTTGTATTCAGCGCGATGTGGGGAATTGCTTTGTCCATTAATCGCTACTCTATTCCCGAGGAAATGCAAGAGGGTTCCGTTGTTGCAAACCTGGCTACAGATTTGGGACTTGACCTTCGCACTCTGATAACACGCAAGGCAAAGCTTGATATCATCCACAGAAACAAATATCTGGACATTAACAAAGAAACGGGAGACCTGTTCATACTTGAAAAGATAGATAGGGAATATATATGCTCGAGCAAGACAACGTCTTGTTTTCTGAAAATGGATGTCATATTTGAAAATCCCATTCGAATCTTTAACATTGAGCTTGAAATTATGGACATAAATGACAATGCACCGGTCTTTCGAAGGGAGACAATGCACTTGGATATTTCAGAATCTACCGCTGCAGGAGAGAGATTCTCTTTGACAAATGCTGTGGATGCAGATGTCGGTGCGAATTCTATTAAGACTTACTATTTAAGCGAAAGCAAGTCTTTTACAATTGACATACAGACGGGAAGCGATGGATCTAAATACGTAGATTTGGTTCTCAACAGTAATTTAGACAGAGAGGAACAGGCGGTTCATCATTTAATACTAACCGCTGTAGATGGCGGGGTCCCTGCACGCTCAGGCACAGCCAGCATCATCGTTAGGGTTCTGGATATCAATGACAACGCCCCTTTTTTTAACCAGCCGATATATGCTATTAATGTAACTGAGAACTCCCCAATTGGAACTCTAGTAATGACCTTGAACGCAACAGACTTGGACGAGGGCACTAACGCAGAGATGATATATTCATACACGTTATATACATCCGAGAAGACACAAGAAAAGTTCTCTCTAAATTCGAATACAGGGGAAATAAAGGTTAAGGATGTGATTGATTTTGAGGAGAGCCACAGTTTCGATATATATATTCAAGCCAGAGACCAAGGATCTAATTCGTTATCCGGAGATTGTAAAATAATGGTATTTATTACCGATCTGAATGACAACTATCCCGAGGTTACCATTAAATCTTTTAAAAGCACGCTCAAGGAAGATGTTGCCATAGGAACATTAATAGCAGTGATCAGTATAAGYGACAGGGACTCCGGGGACAACGGTGAAGTTGAGCTCACTTTGAACCAACAAACATCCCTACCCTTCGTTCTTAATAAGTCTTCGGAGGATTACTTTGCTCTGCATGTTTCAGAACCACTGGACCGTGAGACAATTCCAAGATATGAAATCACTTTCATAGTCACAGACAAAGGAACACCTCGCTTATCTGACAATGAGACAATCACCTTGGAGATACTGGATGTCAACGATAACTCGCCAATATTCCCCCAGTCGTTCTACACAATCCATGTTGTAGAGAACAACGTCCCCGGCGCACTGTTGACGTCACTCAGTGCTTTCGACCCGGACCTCCATGAGAACCAGTATCTGGTGTATTTTATCATGGAGAAGGAGATCATCAACACATCTATGTCCATGCTTTTCTCCATTAATCCAGAGAATGGCAACCTTTACGCTCTAAAGACCTTTGACTTTGAGAGGGAGAGGGAGTTCCTTTTCCACATAGAGGCCAGAGACTCTGGGGTACCTCCACTGAACAGCAATGTGACAGTTCACATCATCATTCTGGATCAGAATGACAACACCCCGCTCATAGTGTCACCTTGGCGTGCGCAGGGCTCGGTTATTGAAGAGGTGATACCGAGGTCCACTGAGAAAGGATTCCTAGTTGCCAAAGTAATCGCCATTGACGCAGACTCATTACAGAATTCACGGGTCACATATCAGCTTCTACAGATCAGTGACTCTAGCCTCTTCAGTCTAGATCAGTACAATGGGGAGATCCGTACCACGAGAATGTTCAGCTATAGGGACCCCCGTCATCAGAGGCTGGTTGTTGTCGCCAAAGACAATGGAGACCCCGCTCTTTCCGCTACAGTCACCATCAAGATATCAACAGTAGAACACATGGTGACGCCATTCTCAGAAACTACTGAGGTGCCTTTGGAATATGACTTGTTCACAGACTTAAATCTGTATTTGGTCATTGGTTTGGGCTCAGTATCCTTTCTGCTATTGATCACCATATTGGTGGTCATCGTGCTGAAGTGTCAGAAACCGAAGCCCATGAAGATGCCTCCTGCTATGAATATGAATCTGAACAGTCTAAACAGGAACAGTGTGATCAGCAGAAACAGTATCATCAGCCAGAGGAGCTCTACCATAGCCGATTCCACCCTCATCTCCAGTGATGCCTACTGGTACAGCCTGTTTCTAGCAGAAACCAGGAAAGGCAAGGTGGTTGTCCGACAGCCTATAGTACCGAAGGGAGCAGGCTACTTTGTGTCCAGTATACCCAGAAGCACAGGGCCTACAGAGACCAGCGACTCAAGAGCATCCACGCTACAGGTATGTGCGCCTCGGAGATGGAGGCCCGGAGCAGTTTTCCTCTGACATATCCTTCCTTATATGAAATGCACACTCTTCCATCCTTCATGTAATCACACACCTGACAAGGTTGGATTGATGAAAGCAGTAGCCTTTCTTTCATAGTGACTATCATGTAGTCACTGATTACGTGAATGAAGGACCCATTCAAATACTATTCAAACAGGGCCTTGTTTTGTAAAAAAAATGTTTTTATACCAGAGCCACCTCTGCATTATTTTTGAGACCAAAGCCACCTCTGCCGGTTTCTATGCGTTTCCACTGCGCATCCTTCAGACTGACTGACCGTTTGACCCATTTTACACTATCATATTCCTCTGAGGAGGAGCCTATAGACCCTGTGTCACCTCGGTGCAGCTCTCAGCCTTTTATGTTTACTGACAGGTTACACTCCAGTTAATGAACAAATACAGTAGTACTGTACTACTTATAACTACTTATCTGACAGGTTCCACTCCAGTTAATGAACAAATACAGTGTACTGTACTACTTATAACTACTTATCTGACAGGTTCCACTCCAGTTAATGAACAAATACAGTGTACTGTACTACTTATAACTACTTATCTGACAGGTTACACTCCAGTTAATGAACAAATACAGTAGTACTGTACTACTTATAACTACTTATCTGACAGGTTACACTCCAGTTAATAAACCAATACAGTAGTACTCTACTACTTATCTGACCAGGGTTGATTTTGGTTTGTTTAATAAATCCTCTATGTATTTTGCCGAAATGTCCTCTATGTATAGGATATCCGCAGGTTCTCTAGTGTTTCGCTGAGGGATACTGTGAGTAGCATTGCTCCTGTACCTGTAGAGTTCCGGTAATTGCACTACCGCTAGTTAGCATTGGCCCGTGGAAATACCGCTAGCTTCCTTTATACAGCACACATAAACATAGTATCCACAAGTTCACAAGACTCTGTGAAAGTAGATCAAGAATATCACAGTATCCATTTAAGCTCTGTTCCAGTCCTGTGGTGTATGAACACAGCTAGGCTATTACTGTGAAAGTGTTATGCAGACATAACAGAAAAACTTCTTTGCTTTTAATTTGCCCTGCAGTCATTCACTCTACTGGGGTTTGGCTCAGTTTGCTTATTTAAGTCATTGAGCCATGCTAATTCCCAAGTCATGTTAGTGCCACTTCCTTTCATTCTTTGCTTGCAGTTCATGCAATTTTAATAACAAAAAATAGCTTTCCAAGAACGTCTGTCTGCTGTTGTCTCAGACACTACAACTCTCTGAGCTGAATTGCAAAAACCAGGACCGGGGTTTGTGTAATAATAAAACTAACCTGGGGGAAAATAATGGACTGATGTGAGCTCTATACAGTACAATGGGAATGCCAGTGTAGGCTAAACATTGTATGACATTGTTAGTTTATTCTAATTCCTTTTGTGTTGATGTGTTTGTCTGTGTGAATTTTCTTTTCCAGGTCCAATAAGAGGCTAACCTTGTCTAACTGAAGTACTGTTTTAATTTTAGCTCTGTCTTAGGGACAAGGCAGTCTCCTCTCTATTGTACTGACATGACATGAAAACAAACAAGAGATTTGGATTGGATTAGTGGATCTTGTGTTTTGGAAAAGTGTGTGTGTGTGTGTGTGTGTGTGTGTGTGTGTGTGTGTGTGTGTGTGTGTGTGTGTGTGTGTGTGTGTGTTGGACTCTGACCATTGAACCTGTCTCTTTTTCTGTTCTAAAGTACTCAAAATGAAAGGAAGCCCATTCTACAGCTGGAGGTATGCTGGTTGCTGGTAACATGATGTAGGAGCACTGTGATTGGTGTAGCTCAATCTAGAATTGTGTTTCTCACTGTTTTTTTTTGTGCAAGTGTCGCTGTCCTGCTCTAATGATAGGTCTAATTGTCACTTTATCACCCCTAATGTGGGKTTGACTCTGTGTGGGCAGAGTCCAGTCTCCTTTGTAAAAGGGGGCATGGATTATAAAATGTCAGCAAAGAGCCGACATACATTGATTTCCAGAGAGGATGCAGAGAGAGGGTTGAATTCCTGGTCTCTTTCTTTATCCCTTTCCCTATTTGTTTTCTGTCCCCCTCCCCTGACACACACTGCACACTCTTCTTCCCATTGACCTTCATTGTGATGCATCTGTGATTAGATTGGGAAATCTCTGTAAAGCGGGAAACCAATCACTGACAGCTGAGATTAGGCCCAAAGTGGCTGCCAGGTCAGAGCAGTAATGACAATATGTGGTTTGTTTGGCAGAGACTCAGGGTAAAGTGCTAACCAAAGCTCAGTGTGCACACCACCTTCAGAGCAGCGGCTGCATCCAGCCCCTCTGTCACACCCACACACATCCCTGCATATTTTGGCTCTGCCCCTGCTCCCCAGCAGCCATATCTTATCATTGGCCCAATACAGGGAGAAATAATGAAATGATGAGCTGCTCAATACCTGTCGGCCACTGTCTAACACAGACTAACTGTGGCCTCCATAGACATATTACCTTTAGCCCTGCACGTATGCACACACGCACACACATACACATACACACACACCACACATAAACAATTGCACTAAAGTAGTTCAAACACCAGCCTGCCTATCCCTCACTCCTACAGACTGTGATGTGCATGTCTCTATGGTACATCTCCCTTTCTGTTGCCCTATTTTTGTCATTTTTTTGGTTTTATTCAAATTTCACTTGCTTGCTTTTTAATCTGACCTAGATGCACATCATAGATCCATTCTGCAATTTGGCCATTCTGTAATTTCTCAATTCCTGTGGGGACAATAAAAGATAATGATTTGAGAAATAGCCCATGTAGATAATTTTATAGAATATACCATGCACACCTCCTTGCATAATCCAGAGGCATGTTAATTGTTTATGACCGTAAAAGTAAACAACTTGGTATCTAATGCCCACCCATGTTTGATTGATGGCGGAAATAACCAGTCAAGCCCCAGTTGGAGATCTTAACAGTTGCATGAATTGTGACTCCTTATAGGCTGTCAGTCAAGCTGATCCCCCTCCTCTCTCCACCTCCTATTGGCTGACTGTGTTTTCTATTTATTGGCAGGATTCCAGAGCCAGCAGTGACCTGCCATGATGTCCTCAATCTGGGGTATTCGGCTGCAGAACGTTCAAAGAAGTTAAGAGTGACCAACACCCCTCCTTCAATCACTGGGATCCAACAGTTACCTCTGGGGACAGCTCGTCGAACCTTCTGCCCAAACATACCACACCAACCACCTCAGCAACTATAGACTACCTTTATCATCTTCCATCAAGCATGAATCTGCATGGCTACATCAACAGGTACTTGTATTTAGAAAATATCATAAAGAAGAAAGGAACATCAAACATAAGGTCTTTCAGACAACTTTGGACTGATGTCATTATGCATAGCACCCTCCCTGGGACTTTTGACTGTAAATGTGGGACCAGGCACTCAATATCTTCCAAAATCCTACCTTACCTCTCCAAGAAACACATTACACAAAAGGGATATTCTGTTTAGTTCTTGTGAGGGTTCCTCATCATTGTGATGTCAATGCATTAGGGGTATGTGTGAGAGGTCACAATATGGTCAATGCCATAACTCTGTTAGCTAGTGAAATAACTATCTTTGTTCATCTGTGAATGTGTAGTGTGCATAGATAACTTTTGTACATTTTGTTTAGAAATAAGACTAACATTTTTCATCATTTGGCTTTCTAGACCTTAACAATTTTCTTGAATGTGTTGAATTATGTTTTTGACTCTGAACATCAGCCTATGTTATGGGATTATTTATCTCCTGAGACATGGTATGGGATGTGCATGTTGAGTTGGTCACAAGATAGATCAATACCTCATACCTGTCATTCAATGAGCCAGGTAGGAGAGAAGTACCCCATCTTACTCCACTTCACATTGCAGACAGAGATAGCTAATATATTCTCACGGTTCAAATCTTCATGATCACATTTGACACTGATGCTATATTTAGTATATTTTGATGAGAAACATTTCCTGCTCAGCATGTATATATAAAGCACAGACTAGAATCCATTTTTTGTGTGAGAATCATGTCCAAGGAAAAACTCAGGACAGCGAGAAATACCCAGATTTAGTTCCTACCTGCCTAAGCAGGACAATATGAGGGTCAAATGTAGCCAACACTGTATGTAGAATATCCGAGGCACTAAAGGGGTTCACTTTACAACAATTTATCATACCTCTGTCTGAGCCTTCTCAACTAAACTGCACAGGCCTCTGCCAGGTTTCAATCACTGTAACACTTACTCCATCCCACACTCCCAGTGTCCCTGCCACTGTGAACAAACCTCAGATCATCAGCTAAAGGAGAATTCAGTGTTAAACAGGAAGCTTAGAGGAAGAAACCATGTGTACTTTATATAAGAAATGTTACTAAAAAAGTATTTATTGTTGTATATTTGAAATGTATTTATGTTGGCATGGTGCAATACAATACTCTGGCCATGTTTTTAAAGTTTACAATGTTTTATGAATTGTCATGTTTTTATTGGATATTTTGACCTAACAATTGTTAACACTGCTTTTTATGTGACTTATTCAAGTGCATTGTGTAGCCTACTGTATGACATTTGTATTGCAATACATCATTCAAATCTTTTATCTGATACAGTGTACAGACAAACAATCTAAATTATTTTATGAAATTTGAATGTAGCGCTCCCCTGATCAAGAATTTAGCCAAAATGTTATTTTACATTTATAGATAAACAGAGTATATCTTCTCCCAGCAATGCCCTGAAGTGCAGAGATTTAATGCAAGGCATTAGGTCTTAGAAATGAGAAACTAGAACAGACAGCAGTATATACACGTCACAATGAAGGGAAAGGGCCAAAAGAAGGAGAGAGCGATAAGGAGAAAGAAACTGAAGACGAGTGAGACAGAAAGGGGGTTCCTTTGACGTCAGTGCATGCATGACCTTATAGGCCCTGCACTCACAATCCATCCAGTCTTCATTTGAAATGAAATACTGAACTTAAATACTACTGTATATATCTCAATCATGTAGGTTTAATGGGAAAAACAATAAGCTATTCCTATTCACAGTGATTTCCACTGAATCCAGATCTGGCTACACCACTCCTCTACCACAGGCTGCAGTGCAGTCATAGTTTGAAGTTGTAATTAACTCTCCAACTCTTTATCGCTCTCTTCCTATTTAAAGCCCTGTGTGAATCATGACCTCACCTCCCGTCACAATGTGAGGTCACTGTCACTGTGTGGGTCTGAGGGCTGATGGTGTTGGACACACAGCTGTCTGATTGCTACACTAATGATGTGGGCACTGCCTGCTCTGCCTGTGGGGAGAATATGCTGCCTGAGCCTTGTATGAAGACACATTTATTACACATTTAGGTAACAGAAAATATGAAACTAAATTCAGACGTCATGAGCTCTTTATGGGTCTCCTGCATTATACCAATACATGTGACTTGAGGAGAATGAGATGATGGTTCTAAATGCAGATTCAAGTCATGATTATTGCAAGGGATAAGATGTCATCTGGATTCATTTAGATCCCAGGCATTTGGAGAAAATCTCCCAAGCAGCCAGTGGCTGGGTGATTGTGTGATATGACCTGAGACCTTAAGCTCTACTTTGACAGTGGATGGGGTTTAAAACCTGTATCGGCGTATCTACTTTGTACTTTTTTWAAAATACAATATACTTTTTATATCTGATGTGATCTCTGCACTTGGCTTGATGGTACAGGAGGGTGTCTGTGGTGCTTGCTTAAGTATCATGCAGATCATGTCTGTCTCTGTTGTGTAGCTACACTGCTTATTCCTGCATTATGATTCTATGGTCTGACTGTATCTGCCTCCCTTTCTGTAGGGCTTCCTGTGTTATTTATAGGTGGGTGGGGGGCGGGGACACAATGCACAAACCTGATTGGCAGATGCGAGTTAAAAAGTGAGTGAGAGAGAATGGCATTGCTTACATTTTTTATTCAAAAACAGTTTGGATGTTGTTTCTGTTGCTTAAATATCCTGCTTCTAGATGCTGGTGTCAATAAAGCTTTAAGATATGTGGTTCTGTGGGTTCCTGTCTTTCTGAAGGCCATTATTGAAGTTACCGGTGTTGTTAGGATACTTAAATCGTCAGACATTGATGATGACCCAGTTTCTCACTTCGGTACTCCATGCTAAGTCAGGGAGATTGAGTATTAAACTGAGGGAGAGGTTAATATGAAGGAAGTATCAGGTAGAAACACAGATTTCCTGGTCATTTTCTTCTTGTCTTAAAGACTGCCCACACTGCACAGTATAACACTGATGGATGATCTCCATTGTGACGGCACAGAGACAGCCTCTACCCTGCAGTCCGCTGCAAACGATTGATAGGAGTGGCTGGTTGCCAGGAACCACCCGGCACCTAGGAAATGGTTGCTATGACAACCACACCACCTTCCTGTGATTRCGGAGGAGGGGATTATCATGAACACCCTGCTTTCTATTTTGTCTCCATCATTCCCTCTCTCCTTTTGGCTGTTCTGTCCCTCGCGCTCTCTCTCTCTCTAATTGAATGTTTCTGCCATGTGATTGTCTTTGCACAAAATATTTCTGAAATCATGACACAATCTCTTGGGCACTGATAATGAAGTAACCTTCAATTCATACTAACTATTGTTTGACACTCCAGTATTTCAGTAATCATATTCTAACCCCTGCAGAGTGCTCCAGTTACAACGATCAGCACCTTTTATCTGTAGTACCAACCCCCACAAACCTCTGCTCTCTTGCTCTCCCTCCCTCTATCGCCAACCATTCTCAGTCCCTCTCTCTCATACATACATATGCATGTGCACTGACATACACACCAATATGCTGACGTGCACATGAGCAAGTACGTGTGTGCCCACACACACACTTACATTCCTCTATCTAGTGGCAGCATTTTCCTCAATGATAGCTCTTGAGGTTCAGCACCATGGATAGCGACCCACCTCAAACTCCTATTGCTATGGAGACAAGCTGTGCTGCAATAGAGATCGAGAGAGAGCACGAGGGAGAGGTCATATCTCTCATTTTTCACAAGAAGTCAGCAAGACATCATACATTAATTGAAAGGAACATATACCCTGCCAACCCCAAATTCAAAAATGTCCATGCCTGAAAAATGTTACATAGTCACACATACACGCAAATAATAGGCTAATTTTCTAGCAACTGAAGAATTAATTGTTGTTTTTCTTACACTGGACAAAGATAACTACATTATGACAACAGATTACTCTATTATATACAGTACAGTGGCAAGAAAAAGTATGTAAAATTTGATCTGATCTTCATCTAAGTCACAACAGACAAACAGTCTGCTTAAACTAATAACACACAAACAATTATCATTTTTCAAGTCTTTATTGAACACACCATGTAAGCATTCACAGTGCAGAGTGGGAAAAGTATGTGAACCCTTGGATTTAATAACTGATTGACCCTCCTTTGGCAGCAATAACCTCAACCAAATGTTTTCTGTAGTTGCGGATCAGACCTGTACAACGGCCAGGAGGAATTTTCGAAGATTCCTCTTTACAAAACTGTTTCAGTTCAGCAATATTCTTGGAATGTTTGGTGTGAACCGCTCTTTTGAGGTCATGCCACAGCATCTCAATAGGGTTGAGGTCAGGACTCTGACTGGGCCACTCCAGAAGGGGTATTGTTTTTCTGTTGATTTACTTCTGTGTTTTGGGATGTTGTCCTGTTGCATCACTCAACTTCTGTTGAGCTTCAATTGGCGGACAGATAGCCTTACATTCTCTGGCAAAATGTCTTAATAAGCTTGGGAATACATTTTTCCATCGATGATAGCAAGCTGTCCAGGCCCTAAGGCAGCACAAACCATGATGCTCCCTCCACCATACTTTACAGTTGGGATGAGGTTTGTGCTTTTTTCTCTCCACACATAGTGTTGTATGTTCCTTCCAAACAACACCTTTAGTTTCATCTGTTCACCGAATATTTAGCCAGTAGCATTGTGGAACATCCAGGTGCTCTTTTGCTAACGTCGGACGTGCAGCAATGTTTTTTTTTGGACAGCAGTGGCTTCTTCCGTGGTGTCCTCCATGAACACCATTCTTGTTTAGTGTTTTACGTATCGTAGACTCGTCAACAGAGTTGTTAGCTAGTTCCAGAGATTTCTGTAAGTATTTAGCTGACACTCTAGGATTCTTCTTAACCTCATTGAGCATTCTGCGCTGTGCTCTTGCAGTCATTTTTGCAGGACGGCCACTCCTGTAGCAACAGTGCTGAACTTTCTCCATTCATAAGCAATTAGTTTTACCGTGGACTGATGAACATTAAGGCTTTTAGAGATACTTTTGTAACCCTTTCCTGCTTTATACAAGTCAACAATTCTTAATCTTAGGTCTTCTGAGATCTCTTTTGTTTCGAGCCATGGTTCACATCAGTCAATGCTGCTTGTGAATAGCAAACTCCAATTGTGAGTGTTTTTTATAGGGCAGGGCAGCTCTAAACACCATCTCCAATCTCGTCTCATTGATTGGACTCCAGTTTAGCTGACACCTGACTCCAATTAGCTTTTGGAGAAGTCATTAGGCTAGGGGTTCACACACTTTTCCCAACCTACAGTACACTGTGATTGTTTAAATTATTTATTCAATATAGACAAGAAAAATACAATAACTTGTGTGTTATTAGTTGAAGCACACCGTGTTTGTCTATTGTTATGACTTAGATGAAGTTCAGATCAAATTTTATGACCAATTCATGTAGAAATCCAGGTAATTCCAAAGGGTTCACATACTTCTTCTTGCCACTGTATACAGTGCCTTGCAAAAGTATTCATCACCCTTGGCGTTTTTCCTATTTTGTTGCATTACAACCTGTAATTTAAATATATATTTTTTATTTATTTCATGTAATGGAAATACACAAAATTGTCCAAATTGGTAAAGTGAAATGAAAAATAGAACTTAAAAAAAAAAAAATATGGAAAAGTGGTGTGTGCAAATGTATTCACCCCCTTTACTATGAACCCCCTAAATAACATCTGGTGCAACCAATTACCTTCAGAAGTCACATAATTAGTTAAATAAAGTCCACCTGTGTGCAATCTAAGTGTCACATGATCTGTCACATGATCTCATTATATATACACCTGTTCTGAAAGGGCCCAGAGTCTGCAACACCACTAAGCAAGTGGCACCACCAAGCAAGTGGGACCATGAAGAACAAGGAGCTCTCCAAACAGGTCAGGGACAAAGTTGCGGAGAAGTACAGATCAGGGTTGGGTTATAAAAAAATATCTGAAACTTTGAACATCCCACGGAGCACCATTAAATCCATTATTAAAAAATGGAAAGAATATGGCACCATAACAAACCTGCCAAGAGAGGACTGCCCACCAAAACTCACATACCAGGCAAGGAGGGCATTAATCAGAGAGGCATCAAAGAGACCAAAGATAACCCTGAAGGAGCTGCAAAGCTCCACAGCGGACATTGGAGTATCTGTCCTTTAAGCCATACACTCCACAGAGCTGGGCTTTACGGAAGAGTGGCCAGAAAAAAAACATTGCTTAAAGAAAAAATAAGCAAACACATGTAGCTTTTTGGCCATCAAGGAAAATTCTATGTCTGGCGCTAACCCAACAGCTCTCAGTACCCTGRGAACACCATCCCYACAGTGAAACATGGTGGTGGCAGCATCATGCTGTGGGGATGTTTTTCATCAGCAGGGACTGGGAAACTGGTCCGAATTGAAGGAATGATGGATGACGCTAAATACAGGGAAATTCTTGAGGGAAACCTGTTTCAATCTTCCAGAGATTTGAGACTGGGACGGAGGTTCACCTTCCAGCAGGAAAATTACCCTAATCACACTGCTAAAGMAACACTCAGGTGGTTTAAGGGGAAACATTTAAATGTCTTGGAATGGCCTAGTCAAAGCCCAGACCTCAATCCAATTGAGACTCTGTGGTATGACTTAAAGACTGCCGTACACCAGCGGAACCCATCCAACTTGAAGGAGCAAGAGCAGTTTTGCCTTGAAGAATGGGCAACAATCCCAGTGGCTACATGTGCCAAGCTTATGGAGACGTACCCCAAGAGACTTGCAGCTGTAATTGCTGCAAAAATTGGCTCTACAACGTATTGACTTAGGGGGGGGTGAATAGTTATGCATGCTCAAGTTTTCTGTTTTATTGTCTTATTTCTTGTTTGTTTCACAATGAAAAAGATTTAGCATCTTCAAAGTGGTAGGCATGTTGTGTAAATCAAATGACACAAACCCCCAAAATATCCATTTTAATTCCAGGTTTTAAGGCAACAAAATAGAAAACTGCAAAGGAGGGTGAATACTTTCGCAACCCACTGTATTTCAAGAACTCCAATAGTTTGCCCAGCACTCACTGTCTATATTAGCTTCCTCTTTGTGGGGGTAAGCCTACACATTGGGAAAGCTACTTTGTCATATCTTAATTGTCTAAGTTGAAGCCTACCAATTATTGTATTGAACCAATGATTTATGACCTGACAGGTTGCTGCTCGTTGTACATAATTTATGTAGCCACATATTAAAATGACAAAAGTTGCATATGACATGCCCACTGACTTGTATATTTTTCTGGGTTTTGGATGTTTGAAACTCCTGTATTGACTTGCACTCAGCATCTGAGGAGTTGAAGCAAAAAAGTGGACAGGGATTGTGGTAAAGTCAGCACATATCTTTTTCTACAGTTTCTCTTCCTCTAACTTTCCTCACATTCTATTTTCCACTCTCTTCTTTCTGTCTACCTTACTCCACCCTCTCTTCTCCCCCCCTCTCTTTCTATAGGTAATTTCCTATGTCTGACTCTGACCCAGACATATGCTCTTCATCACCTGGATGTTTACTCATTAAACTGTTCATCAAGCTAACCATGCATGCTTTAAAACGTACACTGAGTGTATAAAACATTAGGAACATCTTTCTAATATTGAGTTGCACCCCCTTTTGACCTCAGGACAGCCTCAATTTGTTGGGGCATGGACTCTACAAGGTGTCGAGAAGCATTCCATAGGGATGCTGGCCCATGCTGACTCCAATGCTTCCCACAGTTGTGTCAAGTTGGCTGGATGTATTTTGGGTGGTGGACCATTCTTGATACACAAGGGAAACTGTTGAGCGTGAAAAACACAGCAGCTCTGCAGTTCTTCACACACTCAAACTGGTATGCATGGCAGCTACTACCATACCCTGTTCAAATGCACTTACATCTTTTGTCTTGCCCATTCACTCTCTGAATGGCACACATACACAATCCATGTCTCAATTGTCTCAAGGCTTAAAAACCCTTATTTAACCTGTYTCCTCCCCTTCATCTACACTGATTTAAGTGAATTCAACAAGTGACATCGATAAGGGAGCATAGCTTTCACCTGGATTCAGCTGGTCAGTCTATGTCATGAAAGAGCAGGTGTTCCTAATGGTATGTTCACTCAGTGTATATGCCTTCATCATGTACTGTTTGCATCTATGCAAACAATGAGCCACTAGGGGGACCTCTTGATCCGTCATCTGCCTCTCCACGTGTGTGATCATGGAGCATTAGTTCAGTGTCGGGCGGTTGGTGCCGTTTAAGATTAGGGAGGACATATTTTTGTTCTTCTATTACAACATATTGGATGACTTCATATTCCATTCAYCCAGCTCAATGTAACATAGATAGGTTTAGGCTACATGATACTCTAATTTGCCCTACTCCCATCATGAGGTTGCTACAACCTAGCCTACCTAGCCTACAAGTGCACAAGTCGAGAGACAAATTGGAGTAATCAAGGTGAGAGACAGTGGCACATTCAATACTGCCTTGCACACTCTTGCCTGCTTCTATCTGATCAGGAGTGTAATCATTAGTCAAGACTAAAACGAGAATTTCTATTGGACAAATTCAGCCAAGACCCTCCCCGTTTCATTCCRTTTGCTTCTGTTTAAGAAAGGTTTTGCAACAGAATCGGCTGAATGACTACAACCCTCATCACCCACACACACCGTTCACTTTCATAGCAGCCACATTGCATCAACGCGCTCTCCTTCCCTCACCTTTTCCCTTCGCATGTGGACTTCAGAGTACAACACAACAGCTGTCTGTCACCAGGCAAAAAACTCTCTACAAGCCAAACCTTCATCCCATAACCACTAACCACTACACAGCCTACATCGTTGTCACCATATTAACGTCATAATCAACAAACTAGAACTAATGCGTGAGTAAACCCTCAATGCAATCCATGTGTACAATCACACAATACAGTGCAGTAATCAGTTTAGCAGTTATACCAGTGGGCCCCGGTGGCAAAAAATTAACAAGACCAAGAGCTTACCTTGACTTGGAAGAGTTGCAGTGTTGGATAGCCTTAGCCAGCTGACTAACATAAATATCATTCCTCTCAGAAGAAAAAAAATACTAGAAAATATAGCTAGCTCTCTCTCTGCTACTTCTTAAGAATTGTATTTGTTCAAAACTGTTCAACTATTGTGTTTCTCTCTCTTTGAGTCAACTACTCACCACACATTATGCACCGCAGTGCTAGCTAACTGTAGCTTATGCTTTGAGTATTAGATTCATTATATCTAAAAAGGATAATGTTTCTAATGTTTGACTATTTATATGAAATTCACTGAGTAGGATGGTCCAGGGCCGGCGCCAGAACGAATCAGTTGGATTGGCCTTTGATATCCATAGGCGGGCACATTTTTTCACGGGACCTCCTATTTGTGCTTGCGCATGAGTGTTCACAATTTATTTTATTTTGTGTTATAGTAAAGACCATAGGCAGCTTGTGAGTTTCAAGTTTGGGGAAGCTTACAATTTATACTACCATTTCTACTGATCTGCGTGACAGATATGATTATTTTTAAATGCGCATTTTCGTGGAAAAGTTTAATTTCAATAATAACAGTTTAGTTTGTCAAAGTCATTGTCATGTGGTTAATCATACACATCTGAAGTAAAATAATAAGCCTCTGCCATTTGGACACATATTGGTACACTGCGGTCCATTGGCGGCTAAAGAAATGAGTGCATAGAACTCAGAGATCGCCTATAGGCCAATGCAGCAGTAGGCCTATAACTTCCATGGCCAACTAAATAAAATACATAGGCCTAAAACCGACAAATAAAAACTTTAGAAAATATCTTGATGAAAATTCTGGTTCTTTCAATCACATTAATCTCTCTACTCCACCTTCCTGCCTCCCTTTAAATTGAGCAATTGCTAGTGAAGTGCAACATTGTGTCAAATCATCAACTGGGTCTGGCCAGAAGCTGTTGCTAGCTAACTTACAACATTGTATCAACTAGCCTAATTGGGGCCCTCAGAGTTTCCCACACCAGTGAGCTCAGGACAGACAGCTGTTTCCACTGGATATATGGGATCATCAGATCATAATATTTTGCTCTTTCACACAAAGGCTTGATCATTATCGAGGCCGAGAGTGTTGGAAAGATTTTCAAATACTGAGGAACTATCATTTGCAATGGATGTAAAAAAAAAGCAGACTTTGTTTACAACGTGTGAGGTGAACAAAAAATTACTGAGAAATTAGTGGTGGACGTGGTGAGTTAAGACAACCAGAAAACAGACATTGCCAAATGGGCACTTTCCTACATTTGCACGCAGTAAGCCAGGTAAATTCATTTAATTAATACATGCATTAACAGAAATCTATGTAACCAAATGACGGGATTTCCAAATAGGCACTTGTGATGTGAAACAATACACAGCTATTTAGAAGAAAAGAAGATAATGATCCTTATGTGACCAAGTCATGCTCTCTGGTGAAGTATTTTGAATGATTTTATTTAGATAGGAGTAATTATATAATGTGGGCTAAACATCCATTTACTTTAAGGCAGGTATTCCAAAACTGAGGTACGCATAACCCCAAGGGTACATGCAATGCCATCGTGGGTACGACAAATAAAAATGTAATCGTGGGTACGACAAATAAAAATGTAATTCACAATAATGTAATGTAAATGTAATTCACAATAAATGAGKTTTTTTTCTCGCTTGAGTAGCCTCGTTTCACTGCCATTTTTTTTTTTTTACCATCTCGTGTTTAGCAAAATAATAACACAATGTCAAATACAGGTAGCCTAGTCAAATAATTATCATCCAATCACATTAATCATTACTCTCTCGTGGGAATTCCACTTACGGTCCGTATGTAGCCAAATGTAGTTGCTGCTCATTCCGTTTGCTCGAAAATAGATAAATAGTTCAAAGTRCTGCTACTTCCAGCAGTACTGCACCTGTCGACGACACAAGTTGTTCTGCTTCCACGAGCACATCCAATGCTAGGATCAGTAATTCTACATTTGTTGTTAGCCCAGCTAGCATGGACACTGACTGTTGTGAATCTGATGCAGCCTAAGAGCTACTGCCCCCTTACCCGGGAAAGCACCGAACAACAGACTGGGACGTTGGACCATCGAAGAGGCGCAAATATGATTTGGAGTTCACTTATATTGGGAGTATTGCCTTTCCTCAGCCACAGTGTGTTATATGTGCAGAAGTACTATCTGACAACTCGATGAAACCTTCACTCTTGCGCAGACATTTAGAAACAAAACATGCCAATTTGAAAAATAAGCCACAGGAGTTTTTGAGCGACAATTAAGACGACTTTTGAGTCGTAAGACAAGTATAAAAGCAACAGATACAATTAATAAGAAGGGGCTAGAAGCGTCTTATATGGTGAGCTACCGAGTGGCTAGGACAGGCAAGCCCCATACTATTGTGGAGGATTTAATTCTTCCAGCTGCCGTGGATATGGCTGGGACAATGCTGAGGGAAAATGCCAAAAAACTACAGACAATGCCTTCATCAAACAACACGTTTTCATGACACATCAGTGACATGGCAGGAGATGTTTTGAAACAATTACTGCTTTGCATAAAAGCCAGTGAATTCTATGAGTTACAGCTGGATGAGTCAACGGACGTGGCGGGCCTGGCACAGCTCCTGGTGTCTGTCCGTTACGTTTATGGGGGGTCAATTAAGGAAGACATCCTCTTCTGGAAACCAGGACAACAGGAGAGGATATTTTTAAAGTATTGGACAGCTTTGTGACATCAAATGGACTTTGGTGGTCAAGATGTGTCGGTATCTGTACTGATGGCGCAAAAGCCATGACAGGGAAACATAGTGGAGTGGTAATGCGCATGCAAGCAGTTGCTCCCAACGCCACTTGGGTACACTGCAGCATCCACCTAGAGGCTCTTGCTGCCAAAGGAATGCCTGACAGCCTGACAACGTGGACACTACAGTGAAAATGGTTAACTTTGTTAAAGCAAGGCCCCTGAACTCTTGTGTATTTTCTGCACTATGCAATGATAAGGGCAGTGAACATGTAACAATTTTACAACATACAGAAGAGCRCTGGTTATCAAGGGACAAAGTATTGACACATTTTTTTAAATTGAGAGATGTGCTTAAAGTTTTCTTTACTGACCATAATTTTCACTTGTCTGACCGCTTGCATGATGACGAGTTTCTCACACGATTGGCCTATCTGGGTGATGTTTTTTCTCGCTTGAATGATCGAAATCTAGGATTACAGTGACTCTCCTCAACCATATTCAATGTGTGGGACAAATTTGAGGCAATGATTAAGATATTGGAACTCTTCTCAGTCTGCATTAACAAGGACAACACACAGGTCTTTCCATCATTGTATGATTTTTGTGTGCAAATGAACTCAAGCTTATGGACAATGTCAAATGTGATTTAGTGAAGCACCTGAGCAAGTTGGGTGCGGAATTACGCAGGTACTTTCCTGAAACGAATGGCACAAACAACTGGATTCGTTATCCCTTTCATGCCCTGCCTCCATTCCACTTACCGATATCTGAACAAGAGAGCCTCATTGAAATTGCAACCAGCAGTTCTGTGAAAATTTAATTTAATCAGAAGCCACTGCCAGATTTCTGGATTGGGCTGCGCTCAGAGTTTTGCCTTGGCAAATCGCGCTGTTAAGACACTGATGCCCTTTGCAACCACGTACCTATGTGAGAGTGGATTCTCGGCCCTCACTTGCATGAAAACTAAATACAGGCACAGACTTTGTGTGGAAAATGATTTAAGACTGAGACTCTCTCCAATACAACCCAACATTGCAGAGTTATGTGCATCCTTTCAAGCACACCCTTCTCATTAACCTGTGGAGAGTTATTCGCAATTTTCGAAAACAAATAAAGTTTTATATGTAAGATGGCTAAATAGAGCAAAATGATTGATTATTATTATATTATTATTTGTACCCTGGTACTATAAGAGCACTTTGTCACTTCCCACGAGCCGGGTTGTGACAAAAACTCACACTCATTCTTATGTTTAATAAATGTATCGTATAGTGTGTGTGGCAGGCTTACAATGATGGCAAAAAAACAAAACATTTAAGAGTGCGCTGACCCTGGAGCTAGAGGGGGTACGCAGCTGGAGGTTGAATGTTTGAAGGGGTATGGGACGATAAAAAGTTTGGGAACCACTGCTTTAGGGGAAGCCAGAACYCTAACAGTGCACGGTGCGTGCACTCGCCAACTTTCCTTTCCAATTCCCAAGAGGCTAAAAGCAGAGATCTGTATATAATGACAATGACAATGTCTTCACCCTAACAATTGGAGTCGTTGTCCAAAAGGTGTGAAGGCAGACGACATGCTTAGGTCTGCATATTATGCGCATAGAAACATATTGGGCTTATTCTGGACAAATTCTGGCGAGAGTGAGTCCTTCCTTGCTGCTGAAACTTTATCACCGGATAAAGCATCCGAGTGAGCGAAACAGCGCCCCCTCTGTTTTACTATATGTAGCCCATATATCTGATGCTGTCTGACCAGAAATAGTATAACATGCCATACTCTTTTGGTCCAGACAGCATCAGATACATGGCTACACGGACTGAGAAAGAGGAGCGCTGTTTCGGTCAAATAAATTATCAACATTTCAATGTTTTATTTGGATGGGCAAGTAGGTACGGTAGGGCGGGACAGGCCCTCTAAGACCCACCCATAAYGCCAGCCCTGGAATGGTCCTCCCCTTCCTCCTCTGAGGAGCCTCCACTGGAGTCTTGTGCATGTTGCACTAAGTGTAATTATAAACTGGGTGGTTCGAGCCCTGAATGCTGATTAGCTGACAGCGATGGTATTAGCTGACAGACCGTATATCATGGGTATGACAAAACATTTATTTTTACTGCTCTAATTACGTTGGTAACCAGTTTATAATAGCAATAAGGCATCTCGGGTTTGTGATATATGGCCAATATACCACGGCTAAGGGCTGTGTCCAGGCACTCCACGTAGCGTTGTGCATAAGAACAGCCCTTACCTGTGGTATATTGGCCATATATCACAAACCCGAGGTGCCTTATTGGCCATATACCACACCTCCTCTGGCCATATTGCTTAAATATACCCCTAAGCTCTTACAGTGCACCATTGCTTATTCATTCCATTGTATAGCTGATGGGGAGACTTTTACTGTGTCTGTGTCTCAGCTCTCTGTTTTATCTGAATGCTGCCCTCTCTGGGTCTATGGCTCAGCTCTCTCCCACCCTCTCTCTCTCTCTCCYTCTTCCTCTCTCTTTATCTTCTGCTGATGAGGCTCTGGCTGATGCCTGGCCTACATAAAGTGAGCAGGCAGCAGCCTGGGTATAGTCTGCCCTGAGGAAAATCTGAACACTACTGATAATCTGATCATCACTACAGTACATCATCATACTGACTTGAACCTTTCAGAAAAGAGACTCAAGAAACACTCATAGAGCGAAATATGCTCCTCAGACTAGAGAGGAAGCCCATCCTCATGGTAGATATTTAGAACAAATCTGACTAGCAAAAGGAAGGAGTTAAGTGAAAACATAAACAATAATTAGGAGTTGGCTACCTTGGTGATACTTCGACAGTGACCATGTTACATTATGTTCGTTCCTATGTGAGAATTCTAGATTTGAAAGAGATGTCCTATGATTGATGAATTTTACTGAGTAATTAAAGGTTAGTATGAGGAAAAACCCGTGCGTGTGTTTTTATCCTGTGCGCTCTATCCTGTGTCTGCATGTTTGTGCGACTACAGTATTAACATTGCATGTATAAACTATATAACGCAATACGGGATTAATGATGGCTATGTGTGCTTACATTGCTGTTTGCGGTGTTGTTTCTATTGAATGGGGGAATATTCTCCATGTAGAACTGTGTGCTTGTCCTRTGGCGCGATCATTTACTTATCTGGCCTCTGAGCGCCGCTCCTGTGTCCTGGTTTAACCACAATCTGACTGTGTATCAGCAGAGAGGAAGAGGCGAAGCGAGAGGTTTCACTCTCGCCAAAGTCTTTCCAAAAATAAATCCAATGCGTTTCTATGGGCTTATTTTGGACCTACGCCTATCGTCTGGCTTCCCGTCTTTGGGACAACGACTCCCATTGTTAGGGCAGAGACATCTCGTCGTTATTTACAGATCTCTGGAACCAGGAGCTGTCTATGGTTCTGAATTCCGATTCCCGCGTAACTCAGAGTGGTTTCTTTATTTAAGACGTTTTCTGGGGGAGTTCTTCATTTTCATTAGTCATATTTTATTTCCCCTTTCTCTTCCACAGATTTTTTACAGTTCATAGCCACTAGACATTTATTTAGGACATTAAAGTGAGAACGTCTCAAATATCAAGTGAATTGTGTTAGGGTACAATCATTGCATAACATATTTTACTGTAGCCTATATTTCCCTGAGAGTTATAGAAATCTATTTCAGCCCTGGACACTTATCTTTCACTAGGCTATGTGCCAATTAGTTTATTATACCTCATCATTTCCCCTTTCATGCGAATTTACAGTGATTTGTTGTGCAGAAATGCTTTTCTGTCTTCCCTTTCTAGTCTATGCCAGTTTTTGAGTTTACGGTTTTCTTGCATGTACGCTCTTATGTCGGACCAGTTCTTATTCACACGGTGTCAGTGTCTACCAGCAAGACCAATTTACTCTTGAACTCCACCTAGATCCTGGCACAATAGCAAACATCCCACTTATCGCCGACTGTCAGTGAAATCTTAATGAGGTGGCGCACGGACATATGAGGATTATGTTTCTCTTTCTTTAAAAAAAAAAAAATCCATTGCTTTACTTGGGTTCTCTTTGTTCTCCGTCACATTCTATGGATTACATTCTAAAAAGGATTATTTAACAATGGCTGTACTCGAGAACCGTGAGTGGGGTTGGATTGTGAATATATTTTGGCTGTTGCTTTGTTTTCGGGATTCTGTTTCTAGACAAATTACCTATTCTATTTCCGAGGAGGTAAAACCGGGGACATTTGTTGGGAATTTGGCTAAGGATTTAAATCTAAAACTGATTGAACTGGAGGCACGCAGGATTCAGATTGAATCTGGATCATATAAGAAACATTTTGAGGTCAATTTGAAAACTGGCGTTCTCTTCGTTAGCGAAGCCATAGACCGAGAGAAGCTTTGTCCCAACAGCCTTGTTTGTACTGAAAGCTTGGAGGTTATTGTTAATAATCCTTTACGAATGTACAATGTTGAAGTAAATATACTAGACATAAACGACAACGCACCACAATTTCCTGTGAAATCCCAGATTATTCGTATTTCTGAGCATACTTCACCTGGAGCAAGATTTCCTCTGTCTACAGCTGACGATATGGATGTAGGGAGCAACTCTATTGACGCATATAAACTCTCCACAAATGCCTTTTTCAATCTAGACATACACACTGAGGCTGATAGTGGTCCATCAGCAGAGTTAATTCTAAATCAAGCTTTAGACCGAGAGAAACAGCCTGTGATCAAGCTAACACTGACCGCTATTGATGRAGGAAAGCCTCCCAGATCAGGGAGTACAGAAATCATTGTCAACATACTCGATGCAAACGATAATGCGCCAGTGTTTTCCAAAGCCCTGTATAAGGCAAAAGTCTTAGAGACTGCGCCAATTGGCACTGCTTTTCTAAGGCTTAATGCAACAGACCTAGATGAAGGCTTGAACGGTGAAATAATGTATTTGTTCAGCAAACAAGGACAAAAGGGGGGTTATGGTACATTTGCAATCAATCAGAGCAATGGGGAAATGACAGTAGCGGGACCTTTAGATTATGAGGTGACCAGTGCGTATGAGATTCGTGTAGAAGCCCAGGACCGAGGCCACTCACCTCTGGCCTCACATTGCAAAGTGTTGGTAGAGGTAGTTGACGTAAACGATAATGCCCCGGACATCAAACTCTCATCGCTTTTGGAGAATGTGAGAGAGGACGCAAAGAAGGGTACGGCAATTGCGCTAATCACGATTATTGATAAGGATGGCGGTAAAAACGGGAATGTGCATTGTACCATATCTGGTGTCTCGCCGTTTCTATTGGAGTCATCTCAGGGTAAATACTACTCCATGGTCCTTGGAGAAACGCTGGACAGGGAAATCAACTCTCAGTATAATGTCACAATCATAGCCAGAGATGAAGGGACCCCTCCTCTGTCCAGTATTAGCATTATTACTGTCCATGTTTCTGATGTCAATGACAATACGCCACGCTTTCCAGAACCCTCTGTTAACGTGTTCTTAAAAGAAAATAGTCCAGCAAGATCTGTGATATCTTCTGTGACTGCGCTGGATCCAGATTCAAAAGCAAACGCTCAGATAACATATAATTTACTAGAGCCCAGAAATAGGCCTACAGCTTCGCAGACACCTGTCAATGTGAATTATGCCACAGGTGAGATATATAGCATGCATTCAGTGAACTATGAAGAAAGTGAAAAAGTTCCAGTTCCAAGTTCAGGCCACAGACTCTGGTGTTCCTCCACTAAGCAGCAACGTCACTGTCAACGTTTTTATCCTGGATGAGAATGACAACAGTCCTGTGATTCTCCCGCCCTATTCTGACCACGGCTCCGTTAATTCTGGAGAACATTCCTTATTCTGCTGAAGCGGGATACTTTGTGGCCAAAATCAGGGCTGTAGACGCCGACTCTGGATATAATGCGCTGCTTTCTTATCACATCTCTGAACCAAAGGGGACCAATCTATTCAGAATAGGAACCAACAACGGAGAAATACGGACTAAGAGACGCATGAGTGACAATGACCTAAAAACTCACCCGTTGGTCATTCTGGTGGTCTGATAATGGAGAACCTTCCCTGTCTGCGACTGTGTCTGTTGATGTTGTGGTCGTTGAAAGTACAGGTGACACACAGACAACTTTCAGAACAACTGCCTGTAAAGGAGGAGAGTTTCTCTGATTTAAATCTGTATCTGCTCGTAGCCATTGTGTCATTATCAGTGATATTTCTACTGAGCCTCATCAGTTTAATAGTTGTTAAAATGCCACAGGACAGACGGCAGTTTCAGCAGGTGCAGCGCCCCAATGATCACTACCCACCCTGACGGGAGCTGGTCTACTCCAATCTACTCAGCAGTATGACGTGTGTTTCAGCTCTGACACAATGAAGAGTGACGTAGTAGTTTTCCCCACGCCGTTTCCACCTGCTGATGGTGAGTTGATCAGTATTAATGGAGGAGACACTTTTCAAAGGACACGAACGCTTCCCAACACAGATAAGGTATGCCGATAACTTTATTATGTCTAATTCTATATTAGCCTATTGTATATTTTTCTACAAATGTTGTTTTGAAACAGTTTAAATTCCATTTCGATAGACAATGTGGTTGTTGTGTTGTGGTTGTCTGTCTTTGTATATTCCACTTTCCACTTTGTACATTAGAGGGTCATGGGTATGTCGGGTCATGGGTCACTGGTAACTTGTAGGCTATATATGCAGACAGGTCACCAGTGAGAATGGATGTAGGCATGGAGAGCATACTACCGTGCTCATCGTTTAAACATTGGAGGTATGGATTGCGCCTAAGGTAGTTTGCCTGTAAGGATTAATGGTATGTCATATCTTTACTGCTAATTAATGGGCAAATGATCCAATTTTGGACAGTGGTTTGTTTTGCACGTGTATATTAACTTTTGCAATCCCACCTGTGCCAGAGTGGCTATCAGGAACTATTGACTTCCTTTTCGGTAGTCTAACTTGGTGGGGTAAAAACGTTTTATTTCAGATATTTTWAAAATTTTGGTATAAATACCACATGGTCAACTTCATAAAAACATGTTTTCCGTCTCAAGAGGTTAAAAAAAAGAAGGAAAAAAAGACGATAGTAAGTGCCTACTAAGTGCCAAATAAGGTAACATGGTTGGCGATTTCAACTTAAATCAGCCATAAATTCCCCTGTGACAGGGGGAATGGAAGGTTGCTGTGTGGAACAGGGAGGGGCAATTAAATGCAAGCTTCACAAAAATATTTATATTGTTGAAACATTTCTAGCTTGTCTAGCTGTGGGTGACAGGCTTGACGTGTCACCCGCTAAGTTTCCCACCACAAAACATCAGAAAATGGCCAAAAATAGTAGAATCAGCTCACCTGCTTTTACGCTAGGATTTTACTATTAGATTTTCAATATTTATTTTGAAAATATTATTTAACCCTCATACTGCCGACTGGGGTCATTTTGACCTCAGAGGATTTTTWAAAATCATAGCCTGGAGTCTTCTTGGGTATGACGCTACAAGCTTGGCACGCCTGTATTTGGGGAGTTTCTCCCATTCTTCTCTTCTCAAGCTCTGTCAGGTTGGATGGGGAGCATCGCTGCACAGCTATTTTCAGGTCTCTCCAGAGATGTTTGATCGAGTTCAAGTCCGGGCTCTGGCTGGGCCACTCAAGGACATTCAGAGACATTTGCCCCGAAGCCACTCCTGCATTGTCTTGGCTGTGTGCTTAGGGTCGTTGTCTTGTTGGAAGGTGAACATCCGCCCCAGTCTGAGGTCCTGAGCGATCTGGTGCAGGTTTTCATCAATGATCTCTCTGTACTTTGCTCCGTTCCTCTTTGCCTCGATCCTGACTAGTCTCTCAGTCCCTGCCGCTGAAAAACATCCACACAACATGATGCTGCCACGACCATGCTTCACCATAGGGATGGTGGCAGGTTGCCTCCAGACGTGACACTATTCATGCCAAATAGTTAAATCTTGGCTTTATCAGTCCAATCTTGTTTCTCATGGTCTGAGAGTCTTTAGGTGCCTTTTGGCAAACTCCAAGCAGGCTGTCATGCATGTGCCTTTTACTGAGGAGTGGCTTCCGTCTGACCACTACCATAAAGGCCTAATTGTTGGAGTTCTGCAGAGATGTCCTTCTGGAAGGTTCTCCCATCTCCACAGAGGAAATCTGGAGCTTTGTCAGAGTGACCATCGGGTTCTTGATCACCTCCCTGACCAAGGCCCTTCTCCCCCGATTGCTCATTTTGGCCGGGCGGCYAGCTCTAGGAAGTGTCTTTGTGGCTCCAAACTTGTTCCATTTAAGAATGATGGAGGCCACTGTGTTCTTGGGGACAGTAAATGCTGCAGAAATGTTTTGGTACCCTTCCCCAGATCTGTGCCTCGGCGCAATCCTGTCTCGGAGCTCTACGGACAATTCCTTCGACCTCGGCTTGGTTTTTTGCTCTAACATGCACTGTCAACTGTGGGACCTTATATAGACAGGCGTGTGCCTTTCTAAATCATGTCCAATCAATTGGATTTACCACAGGTGGACTCCAATCAAATTGTAGAAACATCTTATGGATGGTCAATGGAAACAGGATGCACCTGTTTCTGAATACGTATGTAAATAAGGTATTTCTGTTTTTTGTTTTGAATACATTTGCAAAAATGTCTAAAAACCTGTTTTTGCTTTGTCATTATGGGGTATTGTGCTTAGATTGCTGAGGAATTTTTTTATTTCATCAATTTTAGAATAAGGCTGTAACGTAAACAAAATGTGGAAAAGTCAAGGGGTCTGAATACTTTCTGAAGGCACTGTAAATATCAGTGTTCCTACAATATTATATATGTGGAACTTATGGCATTTGGGTTGCTATAACATTTGGTTTGAAGTGACTTTGAGTATTTGGGCATTATTTTTTAAGCGTACTGCCTTAGGCCCTACCACTCCTATTGTTTCGCTAGCAGCAATGTAATGCTTGCTGTGGGGTAAGTAGATAAAGGAAACTAAGCCATATTTTTAGTCATTGCCTCTCAGAATCAATTAATGAATCACTTTTTGTCAATAAAATTAAGTGTATTTCACATTTTTGTGTACCACACCTTTAAATGGCAGTCATTTTTACCACATTAATTAGTATTTACTTAAAAATTCTAAAAACGAAGTGATACTACAATCAAATGATGGTCAATCAGCTTTTTAGTACTTATATGGATTTTATTGGTCTTTGGAAAAAAGCTGCACTTTATGAAACATTTATATTTTTGTGTTGCAAAATATGCAAATTAACTGTAATTTTGCTAAAATATCTGTCTGTTTTGGTTATTTTTTATTTATTTCTGATAACTTTATTTACACATCTAATTATGTTTTGAAAATAATTAAGTTTATATTTGACTAATTGTTGCTTTTTTTATTTGTTTCTTCTTGGGGTCAAAATGACCCCAGTTGGTATGTAAAATATGTTGGTAGTGTGAAGGTTAAAAAAATGTAGTTTCACTATATTAAAATATGAGTTCAGTTCACGTAACAGGGTTGACCTTAAAATGAGAGTCAGGTTTATTTCTCCTTAAACTGAATCACTAATCACATGAAATAAATWATAATCTCCAGAAATGACTTTGTCAAAGCAACAAAATAACGAATGCTTTACAATGATGGTGAAAAGGACTTTTAGGGCTTAAGTGATTTCAAATCTTCCTAGAAGTCACAGAGGGTACACAGAGGGACATAGAAAGACCCACAGGCTGTAACTATTATTTTCACATTGAAGTGTTTTTACATTTTTTCTGTTCAGCAATGGGTTACCATTATTGTGTTTCGACGCTGGGAGACGCTGTTGTCCACGATAGAAATGCACCTGATTTAGAAAGCCAGGGCTCCTCCTATCCTTTGCTACAGGGTGTGTAGATCTAGGCTAGCATAGTAGTGAGGCTTTGTTTAAGAACACATTGGAATACCTTGCAGCACAGATAAATCGGCTGGGTGGAATGTCGCGGATTTCTCCTAGGCCTACCAATTTGATCAGTTTGGGATTAATCTGGATTACAGTGTCAAGGAACTGAGCAGCGATGGATTTGTGTGACCGTAGAATACATGTTTGGATACAGTGTTTTGTATTGCTTTGTTCATGTGGATTGTCCTCGGGACAGATCGTCTACATGGTGTCAGAGGAGGTGGATAAAGGCACAGTTGTTGGAAATATAGCCAAAGATCTCAATCTAAATGTTCAAGATCTGGAATCGAGAGGAGTTGAGATTGTAACTGGATCGAATAAGAGGTATTTTGACGTAAACCGGAAGACTGGGCTTCTGTATGTCAATGAAATAATCGACAGGGAGATGCTGTGTCAGAATTCAGTAAAATGTTTTGTAAACGTTGAAGCCATTTTGAAAGGTCCAACACATCTCCACCGCATAGAAATCAATATTTTAGACATAAACGACAATGCACCATCATTCCGAGAGACAGTTCATATTTTTAATATTACTGAGTATGCCTCTCCAGGAGAGAGATTTTCTCTGCCTGAAGCCCAGGACATGGATGTTGGCAGTAACTTGGTGAAAGCCTACAAGCTGAGCCCAAATGAACACTTCTCTCTGGATGTACAGAGCAGTGGAGAGCAGGTGTCTGCTGAGTTGGTGCTACGGAAAGCTTTAGACCGAGAGAAACAGGCTGTTATCAAGCTTGTGCTGACTGCCATTGATGGAGGAAAACCACCTAGATCCGGGACATTACAGATTATTGTCAACATTATTGATGTAAACGATAATTCCCCATCTTTCAGCAAACAACTCTACAAAGTTCAGATTCCTGAGAATGTCCCAAGTGGAACGACAATTCTTATTTTAAATGCGACTGATTTTGATGAGGGTGTAAACGGAGATATAATGTATTCCTTAACGGCAAAGGGAGATGCAAAACATGCTGAAATATTCTCCATTGATCCGAAGTCGGGAGTTATCGCCTCTAAAGGCAAAATAGACTACGAGGAAAGTACAGCATTTGAGATCCGTGTACAGGCTAAGGACAGAGGCGTCCCTCCTCGAAGCACGCAGTGTAAAGTCTTGGTTGAAGTGCTTGATGAGAATGACAATGCCCCTGAGATAGCTGTAACATCACACATGGGCGCAGTGAAAGAGGACTCTCCAATTGGCACTGTTGTCGCATCTATAAATGCATTAGATAAAGATGGAGGTAAAAATGGACGTGTTTTGTGTGCCATAGTCGGAGAAGTTCCCTTTAAACTTATCTCTACTTATAAGAACTATTATTCTGTAGTAGTGGGTCGACCTCTGGACAGAGAGAGCGCATCGCAGTGCAATGTCACCATCATTGCTAAAGATGAGGGAACACCTCCTCGCTCCAGTACCAGTGTTATAACAGTAGACATCTCTGATGTGAATGACAACCCACCTCACTTTTCAGAACCCACAATAAACATGTTTCTAAAGGAGAATAGTCCTGCGAGAGATTTAATTGCAAGCTTGACTGCAATTGACCCCGACGTCAATGGCAATGCTCAAGTTACATATTCAATGCCAGAAACTAGCAACAACCTTCCAATGTCTACGATGATAAACATAAACTCTTTAACTGGTGAGATATATAGCATGCAGTCATTTAACTATGAAGAAGTAAAACAGTTCCAGTTCCAAGTTCAGGCCACAGACTCCAGGTACATTGTCATTTTTTATCCAAAATGTCTATTTCAACACGAAAACATTTAAAGGATTGTGCGCAATGGCCTGCACATTCAAGAACACTTCACATTGGTCTCACAAAGCTCCTCACGGTCGATTATCTCATTCACGAACAGAACCCAGTTCTTGGATTTACATCAAAATACTTCTTGTTGGATCCGGATACAATCTGAAATACGTGACTCCAGTTCCTGAACGTTGAGATTGAGATCCTTGGCTATATTCCCAACAAAGGTTCCCTTGTTCACTCCTCTAAAACAGAATAGACAATCTGACCGGAAGATATATCCCATAAGCAAATAAACAGCACAATCCGAATCCAAAAATATCCACAATGCACGGAATGGTCCATCCTTATAACACAGACCTTCTGATTCTTCTGTGAGTTGTTTATGATAGATTTCTAATATTGCTAAGCAACGTTTTTATATAAGAACAATCTCTCTATTAGTATACAACGTTTGTGTCTACATACAGGCCTATTTCGAGTGCGTTCTCGTCTCAAACTCGCTTGACTGTACCTGCTCCTCAGTTGGAAGTGAGGAGAGGAAGGTTATCCATATAGTTATCAACTGAATATAATCACGGTCTACAGCGACACCAAGTGCTTTTACTCTGCTCTTAAAATGAATACAGATGTGATTGCTTAAGTTTATTCAAGATGTTGGTATCTATCAGAAGAGTTCATATAAAAAAAGACCATCCAATGAACAACGCTTTGCATGATCAACCAAATGTAATTTATTGCTAAGCCCTAAATCTGACAAACAGCTGTGACCAGTAGTCGACTCACATGGCTAAATCTTCGTGGTGTGCATATACATTTAAATAACTTGACCAGTTACTGCGTCAACCATAAACCATTAAAAACTACACTCATTTGACAGATCCACAAATTATCTGATATAGGAGAATATGAAACACTTTCCTGCAATCTAATTGAGAAAACGTGAGCAAGAATAACTGACATAAATCAAAGCAAGAGCCATATGTCGCTGTCCCTGGTGCTGAATTGTAACGCTACATTCTGCATCAATTTAGAGGAGAATTTAAAAAAAAAAATACCTATCCTAAACCGTACCCATACAATTGGAAAGTCTATGTAAATTACAATAAATCTCGGGAATTTGAAAAAATATAAATGTGCACACAAGATAATAATGCTAATAAATAATCAAGACGTGACAAAAACATCCCATATCATGAACAGTTCTCCTTACCTTCTCTGAGCTCGGAAGCGTTCTTGTTCTTTGAAAAGTGTCTCCTCCATTAATACTGATCAGCTCACCATCAGCAGGTGGAAACGGCGTGGGGAAAACTACTACGTCACTCTTCATTGTGTCAGAGCTGAAACACACGTCATACTGCTGAGTAGATTTGGAGTAAGACCAGCTCCGTCAGGGTGTGTAGTGATCATTGGGGCGCTGCACCTGCTGAAACTGCCGTCTGTCCTGTGGCATTTTAAAACTTTAAACTGATGAGGCTCAGTAGAAATATCACTGATACTGACACAATGGCGACGAGCAGATACAGATTTAAATCAGAGAAACTCTCCTCCTTTACAGGCAGTTGTCTGAAAGTTGTCTGCATGTCACCTGAACTTTCAACGACGACAACATCAATAGACACAGTCGCAGACAGGGAAGGTTCTCCATTATCAGACACCAGAATGACCAACGGGTGAGTTTTTAAGTCATTGTCACTCATGCGTCCTCTTAGTCCGTATTTCTCCGTTGCTGGTTCCTATTCTGAATAGATTGGTCCCCTTGGTTCAGAGATGTGATAAGAAAGCAGCGCATTATATCCAGAGTCGGCGTCTACAACCCTGATCTTGGCCACAAAGTATCCCGCTTCAGCAGAATAAGGAATGTTCTCAGAATTAACGGAGCCGTGGTCGAATAGGGCGGGAGAATCACAGGACTGTTGTCATTCTCATCCAAGATAAAACGTTGACAGTGATGTTGCTGCTTAGTGGGGAACACCC
>NC_036860.1:54223242-54240865 GCF_002910315.2 Salvelinus sp. IW2-2015
TGGGAAAGTGTTTGGTGTCCTGTTTTTGAACACAGTGGTCCCTTCGGCGCTATGAACAATACAATCACCTAGACCATCTACCATTACAAACAGGTGGAAAGCTCCGTGGGTGAGAAGAAGATCCTAGCTCCAGTCACTACTTGCCAATTTGATTCAAGTCACGAACATCGCAAGAAAAAAAGCATCCGTCATACTGCTGAGTAGATTTGGAGTAAGGAACCAGCTCCCGTCAGGAGTGATCTCATTGGGTCTCGCACCTGCTGGTTATTGGTTGAGTTTGGTTGAAACTGCCGTCTGTCCTGTAGGCATGTAGCAAGCTATTAAACTTGCGAGGCTTCAGTATATAATATCACTGATACATAGCCATGAGCTGGAAGTCTTGCTCTCAACATGAGGAACTAGGGGTAAAGATTATAGAATCGGCAACGATATGCATAATAAGTATACTCCTCCGACACAACGCAATATCGCCTCTTCAAACCTCATACTCATACAGGCGTGAGCCGTGTGCTCTGGAACCAGAAGAGATAGCTTGCTGGTTCATTATGTCGAATCACCTGTATCATCAAACTAGCACCAGAACGCAAAACTCACTCAAAGCCACATCAGCCGCGAGACAGCAGGGGAAGGTTCATCCCCATAATTCAATCATGCACTTATCTGACAAGAGACATAGACGGGAATAGGCTTCTCTATGTCCCTCGGTCAAACTAGTCGCTCTCTTAGTCCGATTTAACCTGTACTCCGTTGCTGATTACACTAATATTTTCCTAGGAATAGAAGTGGTCGCGCATTGGGTTCAGAATCATCAATGATTAAGAAAAGCAGTGCATAGCATGGCTACACCAGACGCGTCGGCAGATCAATAACAAGCGTCACATGATCTAGCCCCCATCCAAGATATGTCCGACTCATATCCCACTGCTTCAGTAACAACAAGCAAGTCAAAGTGAAAATCTACCTCACAAGAGAGAATATAGTGAACACAGCCAGGCCACTGCACCGCCCTCACAAGCAGTGGCAAATCCCGACAGATCCGTGATAAGAAGGCCCGTGGAGAAAGACGAAATCTGAGTCACGATCTGATTCCATTGTACTCCACTCCCTAGGCAGTTACAACCGAGACGCCTAACTGAGAACCGGCCTTGAGAGGCTAGTCGGAGAATGTTGCTGCATGATGTTGGTGCGAAAGAGTACACAGCACCAGACGGGTACGTATGGCGGCGTAGCACACTCTCAACTGAGCACTCGCTTAATGATCGCTCCCTTAAGCAATACGCACGTGAACATGCAAAAACGTGGGCACACTCGAACTACTATACAGATAAGAGGCTCAACCAAGTCATACGAAGAGGAGAAAAGTGAGTCTTATAGCAATTGATAAGAATCGACTGATGATGACAGAGAGACAGAGTACTCCTAACAAATAGCTAAGAGTGCCGTTCTAGAGTACGAATGTGGATGAAGCACACTGAGGACATTATATCGATTGATGTCTACACCATGTCGCACTACGCGAGTCAAGGCTGTGCCAAGTGCCTATGACATACAAACTAGGACATGCCCTTGACTATCTCCGAAAGTCTCAGCGCGAAAGAATAGAGATAGGTTGCTCTGACTGAAAACCTAAGCGACTGCTCGATAGCGCATGCGGCATTAATCCGGTGAATGTTCTATCCGAGTCCATCTATCCAGATCAATATCAGGAATGGCCCACAACATGGGTCTCGGCAGGCATCTCAGCAAAGCCGACTTCAACTATCTGAATCACGTGCAATACAAAGCAGCCAGGGAGCGGTGACGATTCACTCATTCTGTCATTGCCAATCAGCAGAACAAATTGGTTTACATTATACATTTGAAACAATTATACATACTGGTCTAGTGGGGCCCATTATCCTTAGAGACGTGTTGATGTTATGCAGAATCTGAGTATCAATTATATGAATGATATGTTGGAAACGTCTAGGTACAGTATTTCCTGTCTAACCGCAAGGTTCTCAACCTAGATCGACTGTGAGCGAGACGATCTCTCACACTGAGTATTACTTATGCTCGCAAGGTGGACTCCACTTCTTACCAACACACCGCATCGTATTTCAGTGGACTGTGCAGACCGTACTATATATCCCCAGACAACAAGCAGGCTTGTGCCTAGAAGTATATTTTACCACCCTTTCCCATTTCCTTTGAAAAACAGCATTTGAGTCTACAATAGTGACCAGTGTGCCTGAACACTTATTTGACCCTTAATACCTATGGCCAAGTGTTTATTTACTCTCCTGCTCTATTCATATAATAATCTTCATCTATGCTTAATTAACTTAACAATAAATATAGCTTGGTAGTGCCACAATGCCGATAGGTAGAGTTACTACTCCATATGTTCTTCCTCAGTTCGTCTTGTGATTCTTCTTGTAATTCGCTTTTCCCAAATTGCGAGCCCATCTTTGATTCTTTGAACCCTAATGGGTCATGTAGGTCAGATCACTCCCTAGGCTACCCTCCAATCACCCTTGGTCTCATGGAGAAACGATAGAGAGAGATAATTAGGAGCAGCCTTATCTTTGCGTATTTATCAGGGCCACATATTCCATACCTTGACGAGAATACTTATTACCTGCTGTACACCATATTGGGACTACCATATCATTCTCACTTTATTCTTTCAGACTCCAAATAATTAGTCCGAATAAAATGTACGTGTTTTTCTCTTGCGTGTATCCAAGTGGTCTAATATGTTCATCTCAATTTCGTGTTCAATCATGTGTGTCAGATATAAAAAGAGACAGCTCGGTTGTGAATTAGTGACTCGACTTATTACTATTTTGTAGCGATTTCTCCAGTTGTTCACCCTACTGGGGTAGTATATCTCCGACTAAGCGCATATTGTAGCCCTACGTCAATCGTGGTGACGTCGCGTTCTGATTTATCAGTAGGAGGATTGATCCCACATCCTTTCATCAGTACCCCAGACCTCCAGTGTTTGTCACGCTGCTCGGAGCACTCAATCGAGACCTTCTCTTGCATAACGGGTGTGCATATATATTACTAGCCTCTTCAGTTTCATAGCGATACTGAATCTCCCTCGCCTACTAGATCAGCACATTCGTCTATGCGTCTGCGGTGCAGCACCGCTTTGTACAGGTCCCTAGGATTACATCTACGACACGATCTGGATTGATCGATGTTGTTCATATACAATGAGAAGCTCATTCTCATCGTTAGCGTCTGTTTATATTTCCGACCTCTGACTATCCTAATCATCTTGGATCTTTTAGTGGTCATTATTTATTGGAGGTGAATATAAGACCACTCAGTGTTCAGAAGTCTGAATTATCTCTCTCTCTCTCGTGAGTGATTATAGTATCTATCTCAATAGTCTCAAAACTGTACATCCTGTGTGAGAGTCGAATAACCTCTCAGGCTAGAGTGAATGACAAAGGTCGCTCTGTCTCCCAGTGTCTATGGTACATTTGTGTTAATTCCAATTTGGAAATCTCTATCTCGAATTCGATAAAGACTATTGCGGCTTGTTGTATGCTTCTAGGGCGGCCTTTCTTCAATTTAAGGCTCACAATGTCCTTGGCTTCGTGCGAACACATTATCAGGTTCCATTCTTCTCGGATTGATTCTCTCTTCGTTACTCTCACAATCTTACGAGAGCGAGCCAGTCGTTAAGAGTATATACATCCAAAGAGATACCTCTGCTTTGTTTAGTCCGCATGATGACGCCAAGCCTTACAATCTCAATAGTATCAAAGTGAATACAGACTTTCCTCGAATGTCCTGAACATATGAGTATTCTCGATCGATGTGGTTCAGTCGCATTTGTTTGGCTATAATTTTCCCGCGCACAACAACGGATCTTAACCCACATTGTTCACCTCCTCTGAGACAGAAAATAGACAATCCTGACTGGATTAATGAATAAAGATCTTAAAGTCTAAAGGATAACAAGAAAGAAATAGACAGAATAAACCGAACAAATAAAATAAACATGCGATGGAAGAAAGAGGCCCACGTAATCCACGGATTCAGAGTGTTAGTGTCAACACATCGATAATTAGATTCTAAAAACTAGTGTTATCTACTCCGATAAAAAACATTAGAGACTAACAAACGGCCAAATAACGCAAGTAGAAATAACGCTATTACATTGTATATATAACAAAACAGAAGTGCGATGTATACACTGAGACCTAGTACAAAAGCTATCCTCTCCAGACTCATGACAAAGCAACCAAATGAAGAGGGAGAGGGACAACCAAGACTGAAAGAAACAACCTTCAATGATCACAATGGGTTGCAAGACGACACATTGACATAAGTGGTGAACATGATAAACGTGTGTTATTTAATAACCATCCAGCGACCCAGTTATGTCGCTGTCCACCCAGTGGGTGCTGAAGTCCAAAAAGAAAAGTGTTTCTTAAACGAGCTTGTCTTTTTGACCTACAAATAACCATAAACATTTACACCAAATGAACCCCAAATTATGACACTATTGTTTGAACAAAATGATTCATATCCAAGAAGGCAGAAAAGTTAAACAAGGTAGGCCTAACTCTAATTCAACAACATAAGGTACCCCTTACATGACCTTGTTCAAAAGGCGCATTGAACAAACAACAACATGCTGAGACATGAGGATTTCCTGCTCAAAACTAATTATTTATTAAAACAAGAGGACATATTATCGACTTTAGAAAAAATAGCATTTTGGTCAATAGATGTACTAAGATATGCTTTTATAATGAAGGGTAATTACCTTCTCTGTGTTGGGAAGCGTTCGTGTCCTTTGAAAAGTGTCCCTCCATTAATACTGATCAGCTCACCATCAACAGGTGGAAACTGCGTGGGGAAAACTACTACGTCACTCTCATTGTGTCAGAGCTGAAACACACGTCATACTGCTGAGTAGATTTGGGTAAGACCAGCTCCCGTCAGGGTGGGTAGTGATCATTGGGGCGTGCACCTGCTGAAACTGCCGTCTGTCCTGTGGCATTTTACAACTATTAAACTGATGAGGCTCAGTAGAAATATCACTGATAATGACACAATGGCACGAGCAGATACAGATTTAAATCAGAGAAACTCTCCTCCTTTACAGGCAGTGTCTGAAAGTGTCTGTGGTCACCTGTACTTTCAACGACACAACATCAACAGACACAGTGCAGACAGGGAAGGTTCTCCATTATCAGACACCAGAATGACCAACGGGTGAGTTTTTAGTCATTGTTCACTCATGCGTCTCTTAGTCCGTATTTCTCCGTTGTGGTTCCTATTCTGAATAGATTGGTCCCCTTTGGTTCAGAGATGTGATAAGAAAGCAGCGCATTGTAACCAGAGTCGGCGTCTACACCCTGATCTTGGCCACAAAGTATCCCGCTTCAGCAGAATAAGAATGTTCTCAGAATTAACGGAGCCGTGATCAGAATAGGGCGGAGAATCACAGGACTGTTGTCATTCTCATCCAGATAAAAACGTTGACAGTTGATTGCTGCTTAGTGGAGGAACCCAGATCTGGGCTGAACTTGAAATTTAACTTTTTTACTTCTTCATAGTTAATAGACTGCATGCTGTTTATTTCACCAGTTATAGAGTTAATGTTGACAATTGACGAGGGCGATATATTATCACTTTACTTCGATAGAGAATATAATACACGCGGCGTTTTCCATTTCATCTGGATCATACGCACTTACACTAACTATCAGACCTCCCACTGGACTATTCTCCTTTAAATACATGTTAATAAGATGTTCTGGAAACGGGGTGGGTTGTCATTCACATCAGAAATGTATAGAGTAACAACACTGGTGCTTGGAGAGAGTGGGGGTCCCCTCGTCCATAGCAATAATACTGATGTTGTACTGAGAAAATAAATGCTCATACCCTCATAGATCCAGGAGGAACGTACATCACGATTGCAACAAAATCTGTTATATTAATAGCAGTGGAGTGAATCGTATACTCTGATCATAAAGATTCACTTAGATTGCCCTGAACATTCATGATGAACACATTATTAGCTCTCTGCGAGCATACACAAGCCGAGATCAGTCAGCCAGATTATGGGCTACCTTCTACATTGTCGGCTATTAATGTAGCTCTACTAAGCAAGAAACTAACCCTAAGACGGATTGCAGCTCTCTATCTGGCTTCATGTGCGCTTAGAGCCACATCTATGGGCATAGCATGATATACGATCGACTACTTTCCACCAACACTTTCCTAAACAATGCTGTCGTAGTTTTGTGAACGGTTCGGGCCTTGGATCTGGCCAGCGGAGACCTGCGGTACCTCGTAACCAGATCTACGAAACGTCACCAACGTTAATCTCTTCATTAATCGACATTACCTTTCACTGATACATCCCCAGTATATGGGTCAATAGCAAATATACTAGATCCTTTTGCATTCCTGTTACAACAAAATAGTAAAGAATGTCACTGTTGATACCCTCATCCAAGTCTGATGCCGTGAGAGTTATTATTTGGTTCCATTTGAAACATTCTCCTCAACTTTGACTTTGTAAAGAGGTTTGCTGAAAATTGGAGTATTGTCATTAGTATCAAATACATGTACAGTGATCTGTAGTGTCCCAGATCTGGGAGGGTTTCCTCCCTCAACAGCAGTTAGTATGAGCTTCATCACAGCCTGTTTCTTCGGTCTAAAGCCTTCTGTAACACATAACTCAGCAGACAAACTCTGCTCTCCACCGCTCTGTACATCCAAATAAAAATGTTCATTTGGACTTAGCTTGTAGGTTTTCATAGAGTTACTGCCCCCATCCGCATCCTCAGCCACTGGCAGAAGAAATCGCTCTCCCGCAGCAGCGTTTTCAGAAATATTTAATGTCAGAGAATTTTCAATGAAACAAGGTACATTGTCATTTTATCCAAAATGTCTATTTCAACACGAAAAAACATTTAAAGGATTGTGCGCAATGGCCTGCACATTCAAGAAACACTTCACAATTGGTCTCACAAAGCTCCTCACGGTCGATTATCTCATTCACGAACAGAACACCAGTTCTTGGATTTACATCAAAAATACTTCTGTTGGATCCGGATACAATCTGAAAACATACGTGACTCCAGTTCCTGACGTGAGATTGAGATCCTTGGCTATATTCCCAACAAAGGTTCCCTTGTTCAACTCCTCTAAAACAGAATAGACAATTCTGACCGGAAGATATATCCCATCAACACTTTCCAACACAGAGAAGGTAAGGATCACTTTTTCTAAGGATTTTGCTTTGTAATTGCTTTTTTTAAATTGACATTATTGCTGCATTTTCAAATTCCTGAAAAACTTGGGGAAGTTCCCTTCTAACTTGACAATTTTAATGGGTACGGTATAGTTTGGATAAAATTTTGCTCCAAATTGATGCAGCAAGCAGCTTTTCATTTCAACACCATGGACAGCGACCTGTGGCTACTTTGGTTAGTCAGTCTCATTCTTGCTCACTTTTTCTAGATAAAACTGCAGCAAAGTTGTGTCGTATTGTCCTCTAACAGATAAAGGTATGAACCTGTCAGAATATTGTAGTTTTTAGTTGCTTAATGTAAAACTGAAAACTGTAAAGACATTTAGATGTAGGCCCTAGTTCACACCACTAAGGTAAGGTAAGCAATACCTTCAATTTAGGAAGAAAGTGTCGTTCATTGGATGCATTTGTTTGTTTCTTTATGCGTTCCTTATGTTATTTACAGTTGAAGTCGGAAGTTTACATACACCTTAGCCATATACATTTAAACTCAGTTTTTCACAATTGCTGACATTTAATCCTAGTAAACATTCCCTGTCTTAGGTCACCACTTTATTTTAAGAATGTGAAATGTCAGAATAATAGTTAAGAGAATGATTTATTTCAGCTTTTATTTCTTTCATCACATTCCCAGTGGGTCAGAAGTTTACATACACTCAATTAGTATTTGGTAGCATTGCCTTTAAATTGTTTAACTTGAGTCAAACGTGCTCGCGCACGCTTTTTCTGTTCTGCCCACACAAATTTTCTATAGGATCGAGGTCAGGGTTTTGTGATGGCCACTCCAATACCTTGACTTTCTTGTCCTTAAGCCATTTTGCCACATCTTTGGAAGTATGCTTGGGGTCATTGTCCATTTGGAAGACCCATTTGCGACCAAGCTTTAACTTCCTGACTGATGTCTGGAGATGTTGTTTCAATACATCCACATAATTTTCCCTCCCCATGATGCCATCTAGTTTGTGAAGTGCACCAGTCCCTCCTGCAGCAAAGCACCCCCACAACATGATGCTGCCACCCCCGTGCTTCACGGTTGGGATGGTGTTCTTTGGCTTGCAAGCCTCCCCCTTTTTCCTCCAAACATAACGATGGTCATTATGGTCAAACAGTTCTATTTTTGTTTCATCAGACCAGAGGAAATTTCTCCAATAAATATGATCTTTGTCCCCATGTGCAGTTGCAAACTGTAGTCTGGCTTTTTTATTGAGGTTTTGGAGCAGTGGCTTCTTCCTTGCTGAGCTGACTTTAAGGTTATGTCGATATAGGACTCGTTTTACTGTGGATATAGATGCTTTTGTACCTGTTTCCTCCAGTATCTTCAGAAGGTCCTTTGCTGTTGTTCTGGGATTGATTTGCAGTTTTCATTCCAAAGTACGTTCATCTCTAGGAGTCAGAACGCGTTTCCTTCCTGAGCGGTATGATGGCTGCGTGGTCCCATGGTGTTTATACTTGCGTTATATTGTTTGTACAGATGAACGTGGTACCTTCAGGCGTTTGAAAATTACTTCCAAGGTTGAACCAGACTTGTGGAGGTCTACAATTTTTTTTCTGAGGTCTTGCATGATATCTTTTGTTTGATTTTCCCATGATGTCAAGCAAAGAGGCACTGAGTTTGAAGGTAGGTCTTGAAATACATCCACAGGTACACCTCCAATTGACTCAAATGATGTCAATTAGCCTATCAGAAGCTTCTAAAGCCATGACATCATTTTGAAATTCCTCTGGTCTGATGAAACAAAAATAGAACTGTTTGACCATAATGACCATCGTTATGTTTGGAGGAAAAAGGGGGAGGCTTGCAAGCCAAAGAACACCATCCCAACCGTGAAGCACGGGGGTGCAGCATCATGTTGTGGGGGTGCTTTGCTGCAGGAGGGACTGGTGCACTTCACAAACTAGATGGCATCATGGGGAGGGAAAATTATGTGGATGTATTGAAACAACATCTCCAGACATCAGTCAGGAAGTTAAAGCTTGGTCGCAAATGGGTCTTCCAAATGGACAATGACCCAAGCATACTTCCAAAGATGTGGCAAAATGGCTTAGGACAAGAAAGTCAAGGTATTGGAGTGGCCATCACAAAACCCTGACCTCGATCCTATAAAAATTTGTGTGGGCAGAACAGAAAAAAGCGTGTCGCGAGCACGTTTGACTCAAGTTAAACAATTTAAAGGCAATGCTACCAAATACTATTGAGTGTATGTAAACTTCTGACCCACTGGGAATGTGATGAAAGAAATAAAAGCTGAAATAAATCATTCTCTTAACTATTTTCTGACATTTCACATTCTTAAAATAAAGTGGTGACCTAAGACAGGGAATGTTTACTAGGATTAAATGTCAGCAATTGTGAAAAACTGAGTTTAAATGTATATGGCTAAGGTGTATGTAAACTTCCGACTTCAACTGTAAATAACATAAGGAACGCATAAGAAACAAACAAATGCATCCAATGAACGACACTTTCTCCTAAATTGAAGGTATTGCTTACCTTACCTTAGTGGTGTGACTAGGGCCTACATCTAAATGTCTTTACAGTTTTCAGTTTTACATTAAGCAACTAAAAACTACAATATTCTGACAGGTTCATACCTTTATCTGTTAGAGGACAATACGACACAACTTTGCTGCAGTTTTATCTAGAAAAAGTGAGCAAGAATGAGACTGACTAACCAAAGTAGCCACAGGTCGCTGTCCATTGTGTTTGAAATGAAAAGCTGCTTTGCTGCATCAATTTGGAGCAAAATTTATCCAACTATACCGTACCCATTAAATTGTCAAGTTAGAAGGGAATTCCCCAAGTTTTTCAGGAATTTGAAAATGCAGCAATAATGTCAATTTAAAAAAAGCAATTACAAAGCAAAATCCTTAGAAAAGTGATCTTACCTTCTCTGTGTTGGAAAGTGTTTGTGTCCTTTGAAAGTGTCTCTCCATTAATACTGATCAGCTCACCATCAACAGGTGGAAACTGCGTGGGGAAAACTACTACGTCACTCTTCATTGTGTCAGAGCTGAAACACACGTATACTTGCTGAGTAGATTTGGAGTAAGACCAGCTCCCGTCAGGGTGGGTAGTGATCATTGGGGCGCTCACCTGCTGAAACTGCCGTCTGTCCTGTAGCATTTTACAACTATTAAACTGACGAGGCTCAGTAGAAATATCACTGATACTGACACAATGGCTACGAGCAGATACCGATTAAAATCTGAGAAACTCTCCTCCTTAACAGGCAGTTGTCTGAAAGTTGTTTTTGTGTCACCTGTACTTTCAACGACAACAAAATCAATAGACACAGTCGCAGACAGGGAAGGTTCTCCATTATCAGACACCAGAATGACCAACGGGTGAGTTTTTTAGGTCATTGTCACTCATGCGTCTCTTAGTCCGTATTTCTCCGTTGCTGGTTCCTATTCTGAATAGATTGGTCCCCTTTGGTTCAGAGATGTGATAAAAAAGCAGCGCATTGTAAACCAGAGTCGGCGTCTACAGCCCTGATCTTGGCCACAAAGTATCCGCTCAGCAGAATAAGGAATGTTCTCAGAATTAACGGAGCCGTGATCAGAAAAGGGCGGGAGAATCACAGGACTGTTTCATTCTCATCCTGGATAAAAACGTTGACAGTGATGTTGCTGCTTAGTGGAGGAACACCAGAGTCTGTGGCCTGAACTTGGAACTGGAACTGTTTTTACTTCTTCATAGTTAAATGACTGCATGCTATATATTCTCACCAGTTAAAGAGTTTATGTTTATCATTGTAGACAAGGGTATTGCATTAAAGCCTTCTAGAAAATGAATAAGACAACTGAGCATTTTCATTTATGTCTAATCATTCGCAGTCAAGCTGGCAATATGACCTCCAACTGGACTGTTTTCTTTTAAATTCACCCATTATGGCTCTGAAAGCGAGGCGCATTGGTCATTCACATCAGAAATGTGCACACTAATAACTCTAGTGCTGGAGAGAGGTGGAGATCCTTCATCTGTTGCAACAATGGTTACATTATACATTGAAACAAGTTCTCTGTCTAGTGCCATTAACTAATACAGAATAGTAATTATTATTTTGAAGACTGCAACTTGAAAGGACCAGAACCTGCATGTTACACTGAACTACTCCATTCTTACCCCATCTTTGTCAGTGACTGTGATAGGCAACAGCTGTGGCTGATTTCACTCCTCCTGAACAGTGTCAATGAGTGGACGTCACTGATAATTTCTGGAGTGTTATCATTCTCATCAATAACTTCAACTAAGACTTTACAACGTGTACTCCTAGGGGGAATACCTTGGTCTTTTGCTTGGACTCTTAACTCCAATTGCAGCATTTTGTTCATGGTCAATCACTCCCCTTTACCTCAATCACCCCTGTCTCAGGAACGATAGAGAATAGAGCTTCGTATCAGGCCCATATCCAACTAGAGAATATATTACTTCACCATTTACTCCTTCATCTATAATCCGAAGCAAGAAGAGAAGTGACTCTTTTTTTCCTACCGGCGAAATTTTCATTCACTTTCACTTGTTAAAAGAGGTTTGCTTGAAAATTGGATTATTGTCATTTATATCCATAACGTTTACCACTATCTGTAACGTCCCTGATCGAGGAGGGTTTCCTCCATCAACAGCAGTCAGTGTCAGCTGGATCACAGCCTGTTTCTCTCGGTCTAAAGCTTTCTTAGCACTAATTCCGCAGACACACTCTGCTCTCCACGCTCTGTACATCAAGAGAGAAGTGTTCATTTGGACTCAGCTTGTAGCTGTTTACCGAGTTACTACCAACATCTGGATCTTTTGCATGGGTAAGAGGAATTTGTCTCCTAAAATAGCTATCTCTGTAATATTCATTGTAAGTATATTACCTGAGAAAAATGGTGCGTTGTCATTTGTATCCAAAATCTCTATCTCGATCCGATAAAGACTATGGGTTTTGTGCTAGGGCCTCTAAATTTAAGGCACAGTCTTGCTCGTCACAACATAGGTTTCTCGATTAAATTCTCTTCGATCACAAACAGAGCACCAGTCTTAACATTTACATTCAAAATACTTCTTGTTAGATCGGCTACAATCTGAAACATACGGAGACTCCAATTCCTGAACATTGAGATTGAGGTCTTGGCTATATTCCAACAACGGTTCCTTGTTCACCTCCTCTGAGACAGAATAGACAATCTGACTGGATGAATAAATTCCAGAAACAAAGAAGAAGCAGAATCCGAATCAAAAATACATGCATGGAGAAGAGGCCCATCGTTATCACGGTTTCAGTTGTTTAGTGCCAAACATCGATAATTAGATTCTGAAACTAGTGTTATCTACCACTAAAACATGAGACATAAAAACGGCCAAAACGCAGTGAGAATGCTTTCTTGTATAAAACACAAACAGAGTGCATGTATCCTGGACCTGTACAAAGCCCTCCCAGCTCATGACAAGCATAGAGGGAGGGGCACCAGGACTGAGAACAACCTTCATATCCATGGTCTGCAGCGACACGGTGTGACATGAAACGTGTTGTTATTAAAAACCACAGCGACCAGTTATGTCGCTGTCCACCCCAGTGTGCTGAAGTCAAAAGAAAAGTGTTTCTTAAACGAGCTGTCTTTTTGACCTACAAATAACCATACACATTACACCAAATGAACCCCAAATTATGACATAATTGTTTGAACAAAGTGATTTCATATCAGAAGGCAGAAAAGTTAAACAAGGTAGGGGCCTAACTCTATTCAACAACATAAGGTACCCTACCATGACCTTGTCAAAAGGGCGCATTGAACGAACACAAACATGCTGAGACATGAGGATATTCCTGCTCAAAACTAATTATATAAAACAAGAGACATATTAGTCGACTTAAAAAGCAGTTTGGTCAATAGATGGTACATAGTATGCCTTTTTATAATGAAGGTAATTACCTTCTCTGTGTTGGGAAGCGTTCGTGGTCCTTTGGAAAGTGGTCCCCTCCATTAATACTGATTCAGCTCACCATCCAACAGGTGGAAAACTGCGTGGGGAAACTACTACGTCACTCTTCATTGTGTCAACTGAAACACCACCGTCATACTGCTGAGTAGATTTGGATGTAGACCCAGCTCCCGTCAGGGTGGGTAAGTGATCATTGGGCGCGCTGCACCTGCTGAAACTGCTCCTGTCTGTGGCATTTACAACTTATTAAACTGATGAGGCCTCAGTAGAAATATCACTGATAATGACACAATGCCTACGAGCAGATTACAGATTTAAATCAGAGAAAAAACTCTCCCTCCTTTTACAGGCAGAATGTCTGAAAGAATGTCTGTGTGTCACCTGTACTTCAACGACGCCACAAACAACAACAGACCACAGTGGCAGACAGGGAAGGTTCTCCATTATCAGACAACCAGAATGCCCAACGGGTGAGTTTTTAGGTCATTGTCACTCATGCGGTCTCTTAGTCCGTATTTCTCCGTTGATGGTTCCTCTTCTGAATAAGATTGTCCCCTTTGGTTCAGAGAGATGATAAGAAAGCAGCGCATTGTAACCAGAGTCGGCGTCTACAGCCCTGATCTTGGCCACAAAGTATCCCGCTTCAGCAGAAATAAGGAATGTTCTCAGAATTAACGGAGCCGTGATCAGAATAAGGGCGGGAGAATCACAGGACTGTTGTTCATTCTCATCCAGGATAAAAACGTTGACAGTGACGTTGCTGCTTAGTGGAGGAACGCCAGAATCTGTGGCCTGAACTGAAATTGTAACTTTTTTTACTTCTTCATAGTTAAAAGACTGCATGCTGTTTATTTCACCATTATAGAGTTAATGTTGACAATTGACGAGGGCGATATATTATCACTTTTACTTTCCGATAGAGAATATAATACACGCGCGTTTTCCATTTCATCTGGAATCATTACGCACTTACACTAACTATCAGACCTCCCACTGGACTATTCTCCTTTAAATACATGTTAATAAGATGTTCTGGAAAACGGGTGGGGTTGTCATTCACATCAGAAATGTATAGAGTAACAACACTGGTGCTGGAGAGAGGTGGGTCCCTCGTCCATAGCAATAATACTGATGTTGTACTGAGAACATTCTCATCTGTCCAGAGGCCCGTCCACAACTAAAGAGAAGTGTATTTTTTAAGAAAACTGCAGTTGGAAAGGAACAGTATACTTATCTGACAATTCACAATTCCATTTTACCCCCATCTTTATCTGAGAGCATTACTAAAGCAACAGCAGCGCCAGACTTGGCATCCTCTCTTTTACTGTGCTCATGAGTGATGTTATTGCTATCTCTGGAGCATTGTCATTTATATCGACTACTTTCCACCAACACTTTACAATGTGTCGTTTTGGAGGTTGCCTTGGTCTGCAGCCCTGGACTCGTAACCAATCCCAACGTTTTCTTCATAATCGACATTACTTTTCACTGATACATCCCCAGTATATGGGTCAATAGCAAATATACTAGATCCTTTTGCATTCCTGTTACCAACAAAATAGTAAAGAATGTCACTGTTGATACCCCTCATCCAAGTCTGATTGCCGTGGAGAGTTATTATTTTGGTTCCATTTGAAACTTCTCCTCAACTTGACATTTGTAAAAGAGGTTTGCTGAAAATTGGAGTATTCATTAGTATCAAATACATGTACAGTGATCTGTAGTGTCCCAGATCTGGGAGGGTTTCCTCCATCAACAGCAGTTAGTATGAGCTTCATCACAGCCTGTTTCTCTCGCTAAAGCCTTCTGTAACACTAACTCAGCAGACAAACTCTGCTCTCCACCGCTCTGTTACATCCCAAATAAAAATGTTCATTTGGACTTAGCTTGTAGGTTTTCATAGAGTTTACTGCCCCCATCCGCATCCTCAGCCACTGGCAGAAGAAAATCGCTCTCCGCAGCAGCGTTTTCAGAAATATTTAATGTCAGAGAAATTTTCAATGAAACAAGGTACATTGTCATTTTTATCCAAAATGTCTATTTCAAACCGAAAAACATTTAAAGGATTGTGCGCAATGGCCTGCACATTCCAAAGAACACTTCACATTGGTCTCAACAAAGCTCCCTCACGGGTCGATATCTCTCATTCACGAACAGAACACCAGTTCTTGGATTTACATCAAAATACTTCCTCGTTGGATCCGGATACAATCTGAAACATACGTGACTCCAGTTCCTGAACGTTGAGATTGAGATCCTTGGCTATATTCCCAACAAAGGTTCCCTTGTTCAACTCCCTTAAACAGAATAGACAATCTGACCGGGAATATATCCCACCCTAAGCACAATAACAGCACAAATCCGAATCCAAAAATATCCACAATGCACGGAATGGTCCATCCTTATCACAGACCTTCTGATTCTTCTGTGAGTGTTTATGATAAGATTTTAATATTGCTAAGCAACGTTTTTATATAAGAACAATCTCTCTCTATTAGTATACAACGGTTGTGTATCTACATACAGGCTATTTCGAGTGCGTTCCTCGTCTCAAACAACTCGCTTGACTGTTACCTGCCTCATCAGGGAAGTGAGGAAGAGTGAAGGAGGAGCCCATATCAGTTATCAATGAATATATCACGGTCTACAGCGACACCAAGTGACCTTAACTCTGCTCTTAAAAGAGATACAGATTGTTTGATTGCTTTGTAAGTTATTCAAAAGATGTTTGGTAATCTATCAGAAGAGTTTCAATAAAAAAGACCATCCAATGAAACAACGCTTTGCATGATCAACTCAAATGTAATTATTGCTAAAGCCCTAAATCTGACAAACAGCTGAATGACCAGTAGTCGAACTCAATGGCTTAAATCTTTCTGTGGTGTGCATATACATTTAAATAACTTGACCAGTTACTGCGTCAACCATAAACCATTAAAAACTACACTCATTTGACAGATCCACCAAAATTATCTGAATATAGGAGAATATGAAACAACTTTCCTGCAATCTAATTGAGAAAAACGTGAGCAAGAATGAAACTGACATAAATCAAAGCAAAGAAGCCATATGTCCGCTGTCCCTGGTGCCTGAATTGTAAACGCTTACATTCTGCATCAATTTAGAGGAGAATTAAAAAAAAAAAATACCTATCCTAAACCGTACCCATACAATTGGAACATCTATGTAAATTAAATAAAATCTCGGGAATTTGAAAAATATAATGTGCACAACAAGATAATAATGCTAAATAAAATAAATCAAGAGTGACAAAAACATCCCATATCATGAACAGTTCTCCTTACCTTCTCTGAGCTCGGAAGCGTTCTTGTTCTTTGAAAAGTGCTCCTCCATTAATACTGATCAGCTCACCATCAGCAGGTGGAAACGGCGTGGGGAAAACTACTACGTCACTCTTCATTGTGTCAGAGCTGAAACACACGTCATACTGCTGAGTAAGATTTTGGAGTAAGACCAGCTCCCGTCAGGGTGTGTAGTGATCATTGGGGCGCTGCACCTGCTGAAACTGCCGTCTGTCCTGTGGCATTTAACAACTATTAAACTGATGAGGCTCAGTAGAAATATTCACTGATACTGACACAATGGCGGGACGAGGCAGATACAGATTTTAAATCAGGAAACTCTCCCTCCTTTACAGGCAGTTGCTGAAAGTTGTCTGCATGTCACCTGAACTTTCAACGACGACAACATCAATAGACACAGTCGCAGACAGGGAAGGTTCTCCATTATCAGACACCAGAATGACCAACGGGTGAGTTTTTAAGTCATTGTCACTCATGCGTCTTCTTAGTCCGTATTTCCTCCGTTGCTGGGTTCCTATTCTGAATAGATGGTCCCCTTTGGTTCAGAGATGTGATAAGAAAGCAGCGCATTATATATCCAGAGTCGGCGTCTTACAACCCTGATCTTGGCCACAAAGTATCCGCTTCAGCAGAATAAGGAATGTTCTCAGAATTAAACGGGAGCCGTGTCAGAATAGGGGCGGGAGAATCACAGGGACTGGTTGTCAATTCCTCATCCAACGATAAAAACGTGACAAGTGATTGGTTGCTTGTTTAGTGGAGACTGACCCGAGTTCTGTGGCCTGAACCTTGGGACTGGAACGTTTTCTTCTTATAGTTAATGGACGTGCATGCCTATATATCTCACCCTTAAGGATTATTGTTATCAATCGTAGACATTGGAAGGTGTTGCTAGTTTTCTGGCATGAATATGTAACTTGGAGCCATTGCGCATTGACGTCGGGTCAATTGCAGCAGCTTGATTATTCTCCGCAGGCTATTCTCCTTTAGAAAACAATGTTTATTGTGGGTTCCTGAAAAGTGAGGTGGGTTGTCATTTGCACCATCAGAGATCTTACTGTTATAACACTGGATCTTTTTTTTTTCCCTTTTTTTTTT
>NC_036860.1:54240890-54288253 GCF_002910315.2 Salvelinus sp. IW2-2015
ATTTCTCCAATAAATATGATCTTTGTCCCCATGTGCAGTTGCAAACTGTAGTCTGGCTTTTTTATTGAGGTTTTGGAGCAGTGGCTTCTTCCTTGCTGAGCTGACTTTAAGGTTATGTCGATATAGGACTCGTTTTACTGTGGATATAGATGCTTTTGTACCTGTTTCCTCCAGTATCTTCAGAAGGTCCTTTGCTGTTGTTCTGGGATTGATTTGCAGTTTTCATTCCAAAGTACGTTCATCTCTAGGAGTCAGAACGCGTTTCCTTCCTGAGCGGTATGATGGCTGCGTGGTCCCATGGTGTTTATACTTGCGTTATATTGTTTGTACAGATGAACGTGGTACCTTCAGGCGTTTGAAAATTACTTCCAAGGTTGAACCAGACTTGTGGAGGTCTACAATTTTTTTTCTGAGGTCTTGCATGATATCTTTTGTTTGATTTTCCCATGATGTCAAGCAAAGAGGCACTGAGTTTGAAGGTAGGTCTTGAAATACATCCACAGGTACACCTCCAATTGACTCAAATGATGTCAATTAGCCTATCAGAAGCTTCTAAAGCCATGACATCATTTTYGGGAATTTTCCAAGCTGTTTAAAGGCACAGTCAAATTAGTGTATGTAAACTTCTGACCCACTGGAATTGTGAAACAGTGAATTATAGGTGAAATGATCTGTCTGTAAACAATTGTTGAAAAAATTACTCATGTCATGCACAAAATACATGTCCTAACCGACTTGCCAAAACTATAGCTTGTTAACAAGAAATTTGTGGAGTGGTTGAAAAAACGAGTTTTAATGACTTCAACCTAAGTGTATGTATACTTCCGACTTCAACTTTATATATATATACAGTACCAGTCAAAAGTTTGGACACACCTAATCATTCCAGGGTTTTTCTTTATTTTTACTATGCTCTACATTGTAGAATAATAGGGAAGGGATCAAATCTATGAAATAACACATATGGAATCATGTAGTAACCAAAAAAGTGTTACACAAATGAAAATATATTTGTATTTTAGATTCTTCAAAGTAGCCACCCTTTGCCATAATGACAGGTTTAATGGTGGTGGTGGTGGAGCTGAAGTTGGCTACCCGGTCCTGATGTTGTTCTCAGTCCCCAGCCCTCTGTAGTCACTGGTTGACTCCTCCACTATCGATGTGTAGCACCCACTTGGGAGATGCTTCTTCTGCTGCCAATACTGGCACTTAAAGCTCACCCACACATCCGTCCATTGTAACGTCACCTTCTACCATATACGTACTGCAGTCCTCTCACTTTGGGTGGGGAAAACTAGAAGTGGGTGGTGCTGAATGCATCTTTTGAATGCAAACAGTACACAGCTATAGCTAGCTAGCCAGCTAGCTTAGCAAACCAAACAAATCAATCTGCTTCCATTTCTGCAATTCTGTTGATACCAATTTTTTGAATAACTAAAATAATACATATTTATTATTTAAAAAAAATAAACACAGTAAAAACACTTGGTGTTGCTGTAAACCGTGATTATGTTGTGTTGATTAGGTTCCTCCTTCCTTCCTGCACTTCCACTGCTGAAGGCACAGTCAAGCAAGTTTGGTGAGACGAGAATGCACTCGAGATGTACTGTATGTAAAAAGAACCGCGGTATACTAGTCGAGAGATTATTCTTAACGATACTTTGCAATATAATGAAACTATCATAAACAATTTAGGCCTACAGAARAATCGGGAAGTCCGTGGATCGTGATGGGCCTTTCCGGTAGTGCAGAATTGCCCCTCCCCCCTTGCCTGAATCCCCCCGCCTTCGCGTGAAAGTGCACGCACTCAATTCTTAATTACTGCGACTTGCTTGCTAGTTGAGATTTCTGATCACGTTAGGCTGCGATTCATTAGATTTTTTATGTCGGTTTGATACCCTGGCACGAGTAATGTCTGCAGTTTTCGGTTTGGCTATTTGTTTCAAGTCTATTAGTCTATTAATAAATCTCTTTGGCAAAATTCGTCATCTCTCCCATGTCTTATTTGACTTGTACTTGTTCAGAAATGTTTATTGCTTGCCTACATTTTACTCCGTCCTCTATGTTTAATATAACACACCTACATTAATTATTMATTTTGGTTGCCTATCGTGACGTGAAGTTTGTTCTATAGAAATTATTTGACTCTGATGTGTGCCACAGAAAGTATTTGACTCTAGCMACAAAATTAAAAAAATTAGAAAGGGGGAGGGATTTCGGCAAGACTATTTTCTCCTTCGATCCGAGACATTACAGATCATTGTACATGTAATGGAAATACATGACAAGAATCCATTTTTCAGCAAACCTCTCTACAAAGTGAAAGTTCCGATTGGAACCAAAATATTATACCTCACTTCATTATATTTGGATGAGGGTATCAACAGTGACATTGTTTACACTTTTGTTGGCAACAGTAATGAAAAACGAGCTAGTATATTTGCTATTGACCCATATACTGGGAATGTATCAGTAAAAGGTAATGTCGATTATGAAGAAAACGTTGGGATTGAGTTACGAGTCCAGGCTGCAGACCAAGGCCAACCTCCAAAAACGACACATTTAAAGGTTGGTGAATGTCGAATATAAATGACAATGCTCCAGAGATAGCAATAACATCACTCATGAGCACAGTAAGAGAGGATGCCAAGTCTGGCGCTGCTGTTGCTTTAGTAATGCTCTCAGATAAAGATGGGGGTAAAAATGGACACTGTGAAGTCAGGTAAGTGGTAAGGTTCCTTTCCAAATTCATAGTTTTCTTATAAAAATAACTACTCTTAAGTTGTAGATGCCTTGGATAGAGATTAAATATTCTCAGTACAACATCAGTATTATTGTATACGAGAGGGACCCCACCTCTCTCCAGCACCAGTGTTGTTACTGTAGTGTTACATTTCTGATGTAAAAGACAACCCTCCCATTTCCAGAACATCTTATTAACATGTATTTAAAGGAGAATAGTCCAGTGGGAGGTCTGATAGTTAGTGTAAGTGCGTATGATCCAGATAAATGGAAAACGCGCGTGTATATATATTCTCTATCGAAGAAAAGTGATAATATATCCCTCGTCAATTGTCAACATTAACTCTTAATAACTGGTGAAATAACAGCATGCATGTCTTTTAAATGAAGAAGTAAAAAAGTTACAATTTCAAGTTCAGCCACAGATTCTGGCGTGTTCCTCCACTAAGCAGCAACGTCACTGTCAACGTTTTTATCCGGATGAGAATGACAACAGTCCTGTGATTCTCCCGCCCTATTCTGATCACGCTCCTTAATATCTGGAAACATTCCATTATTCTGACTGAAGCGGGATACTTGTGGCCAAGATCAGGGCTGTAGACGCCGACTCTGGATATAATGCGCTGCTTTCTTATCACATCTCTGAACCAAAGGGGACCAATCTATTCAGAAGGAACCAACAACGGAGAAATACGGACTAAGAGACGCATGAGTGACAATGACTTAACTCACCCGTTGGTCATTCTGGTGTYTGATAATGGAGAACCTTCCCTGTCTGCGACTGTGTCTGTTGATGTTGTGGTCGTTGAAAGTACAGGTGACACAAAGACAATTTTCAGACATCTGCCTGTAAAGGAGGAGAGTTTCTCTGATTTAAATCTCTGTCTGCTCGTCGCCATTGTGTCATTATCAGTGATATTTCTACTGAGCCTCATCAGTTTAATAGCTGTAAAATGCCACAGGACAGACGGCAGTTTAAGAAGGTACCCCAATGATCACTACACACYCTGACGGGAGCTGGTCTTACTCCAAATCTACTCAGCAGTATGACGTGTGTTTTAGTTCTGAAGCACTGAAGAGTGACGTAGTAGTTTCCCCACGCTGTTTCCACCTGCTGATGCTGATTGGAAGCTGATCAGTATTAATGGAAGGTACACTTTTCAAAGGACTCCACTCTGCCAAATATTGAGAACGTGAGGAAGGATAACTTTTCAGAAGGTATCTGTTTTTTTTATCATTGCGTTGTTATCGTTTTTTGTTTAACTGACAAAGTATTATCTTGTGGCGCAAATTCTACATACTTTGTTGGAGTTCATCCCTTCTAACTTGATGAGACAGCTGAAGTTGTCTGGGTACGGTTTTAGGTAGGTAAAATCCAGCTCTAAATTTATGAGGTGTTTGGCTCTTCAATTCAGTACCATGGACAACGATAGGCGGCTACTTGCTCTGTTATGTTTCTTTCGTATGCTATTCCTCTCTATCCGATTCATTTGTGAACCTGTCAACAAATGAAGTTTTGGGTTGTTTATTGTAGAAGCAACAACCGGTAAAGTTATTATCTGCGCATGATTGATGTTAAATCATTATCAGCAGTCTCATTAATGTCACGGGTAGTTTTGTAACTCATTTCCCCCCCATATTTTCATGTGCTAGCCAGTCTCTCACTCTACATAATGTAGTCTACTTGGTCATGTTTGCAATATCTCAGAATTCTTAATTGTTTTCGATTCCCATGTGTAATCACATGTAACTGGTGTGAAATCGCTAGCTAGTTAGCGGGAGTGCGCTCAAAACGTTTCAATCGGTGACGTCACTCGCTCTGACACCTTGAAGTAGTTGTTTCCCTTGGCTTTTGCGGAGCGTTAGGTAACAATGCTTCGTGGGAGGCTGTTGTTGATGTGTTCAGAGGGTCCCTGATGCGAGCCCAGGTAGAGGGACGGAAGCAAAACTGTTACACACACACACACACACACATGACCAAACCAACTTGTTTATAGGTCGAAGATACACTATTGTTACAGTTTCATAATTTTATTTGAACTAGTACTCTGTAAAGGGTTCGTTTTGGTTTAAAAATAATAATAATTAAGAACCAAGGTGGTGTAATAGAGACATAGCAGATTTACAGGGGTGGCAGGTATCCTAGTGGTTAGAGCRTTGGACTAGTAACCGAAAGGTTGCAATATCAAATCCCCGAGCTGACAAGATAAAMACCTGTTCTGCCCCTGAACAAGGCAGTTAACCTACTGTTCCTAGGCTGTCATTGAAAATAAGAATTTGTTCTTAACTGACTTGCCTAGTTAAAAAAAATAAACAGCTATGTCAATAGTATTTGTGCTGTGTATATACAACACAGGATGTCGCTGTTGACCATGAACATTATTTCTAGGAGGAATAATGCTGGACTACTCATGTGAATACTAAAAAAGGAATGGAGTTGAAACCAGTCGTGTGTTTTGGGACGAGAGGAAACGCTTGTGCGTCCTGCATTACTTGGGTTGTATAAACACGGATTAGCAGAGCTTGTATTATTTTCATTTTTTCCCTTTTAGTATATTTTGGATACGGGTTTACTTGTACAGCCATGGACCTGTGTGACCACAGAAGACGTGTTGGGATACAATGTCTTCTGCTGCTTTGTTCATGGGGATTGTGTTCCGGACAGTTCGTGTATTCAGTCTCAGAGGAGGTGGATAAAGGAACATTTGTTGGAAATATCGCCAAAGACCTAAATCTTAACGTGAGGGAACTAGAATCTAGAGAGATTCAGATAGTAACCGGATCCAAACGGAGGTATTTTGATGTCGACGTGAAGACTGGCGTTCTTTTTGTCAGTGAGATAATTGACAGAGATGCCATCTGCCCCAACTCCATAAAATGCTCCATARATGTAGAAGCTATCATGAATCATCCCATGCGAATCCATCGTATTGAAGTAAACATTTTGGACATAAATGACAACGCRCCATCATTTCAAGAGCGCATTCACGTTATCAATATGACCGAATATGCCTCTCTAGGTGAAAGATTTCCATTACCACTTGCCGGTGATGCGGACGTTGGCAGTAAATCGATWAAAACCTACAACCTGAGCCCGAATGAATACTTTTCTCTGGATGTACAGAGCGATGGAGAGCACAGTGTGACTGCTGAGTTAGTGCTGCAGAAAGCTTTAGACCGAGAGAAACAAGCTGTGATTAAGCTGATACTGATTGCTGTTGATGGAGGAAAACCTCCACGATCTGGGACTTTAGAGATAATAATTAATGTGATAGATGTGAACGACAACAGCCCGATTTTCACTAAATCTCTGTATAAAGTCCAAGTCTTAGAAAATGTTGCATTTGGAACTTTAGTTCTAATCATAAACGCAACAGACATAGACGAAGCTGCAAACGGTGAGATTGAATACTCATTCATTGGTAACAGAGAAATGGATCTTCATAGGCTGTTTGCAGTCAATCAGCACACAGGTGAAATAACCATTAAAGGAAGTTTAGATCACGAGGAGAACCCTGCGTTTGAAATCCGTGTACAAGCAAAAGACAAGGGTAATCCACCAAGGAGTGCCCATTCAAAAGTCCTAATTGAAATACTTGATATCAATGATAATACACCCGAGATAGAAATAACATCCCTGGCCATTGCAGTCAAAGAAGATGCCGAGAAAGGAACAGCAGTGGCTTCATTGAGTATTGGAGACAAAGATGGGAGTAAAAATGGGCTCATCAAAGCTTTTATTATAGGAGATTTTCCTTTTAAATTACAGTCGTCCTATAAGAACTATTATTCTTTAGTGGTAGATGGGCCTCTAGACAGAGAGAGGGCCTCTCTTCATAACATAACTATTAAAGCCATTGATGAAGGGACCCCACCTCTCTCCAGTACTAGTGTTATTACTGTACACATTTCTGATGTGAATGACAACGCTCCACTCTTTCCGGAGCCCATAATGAACTTTTATATAGAGGAGAACAGTCCAGTGGGGGTTCGTGTTGGCAGCGTGACAGCGAATGACTCGGATATCAATGAAAACTCTCAATTGACGTATACACTATCAAAAAACAAAACACATGCCCGTTTGTCAACATTTCTAAACTTAAATTCTCTAACTGGTGAGATATTCAGCTTACAGTCATTTAACTATGAAGAAGTGAAAAAGTTCCAGTTCCAAGTTCAGGCCACAGATTCTGGTGTTCTCCACTAAGCAGCAACGTCACTGTCAACGTTTTTATCCAGATGAGAATGACAACAGTCCTGTGATTCTCCGCCCTATTTTGATCACGGCTCCGTTAATTCTGAGAAACATTCCTTACTCTGCTGAAGCGGATACTTTGTGGCCAAGATCAGGCTGTAGACGCCGACTCTGGATATAATGCGCTGCTTCTTATCACATCTCTGAACCAAAGGGGACAATCTATCAGAATAGGAAACAGCAACGAGAAACTACGGACTAAGAGACGCAGAGTGGACAATGACCTAAAAACTCACCCGTTGGTCATTCTGGTGTCTGTAATGGAGAACTTCCCTGTCTGCGACTGTGTCTGTTGATGTTGTGGTCGTTGAAAGTACAGGTGACCACAGACATCTTTCAGACATCTGACTGTTAAGGAGGAGAGTTTCTCAGATTTAATCTGTATCTGCTCGTCGCCATTGTGTTCAGTATCAGTGATATTTCTACTGAGCCTCATCAGTTTATAGTTGAAAATGCCAAGGACAGACGGCAGTTTCAGCAGGTGCAGCGCCCCATGATCACTCCCCCCTACGGGAGCTGGTCTTACTCCAAATCTACTCAGCAGTATGACGTGTGTTTCAGCTCTGACACAATGAAGAGTGACGTAGTCGTTTTCCCCACGCCGTTTCCACCTGCTGATGGTGAGCTGATCAGTATTAATGGAGGAGACACTTTTCAAAGGACAAGAACTCTGCCAAATAGTGAGAAGGTGAGCCTTTTTTGCTATTCACAATAAGTACTGGATCAGTTAGAATGAGGGTCTATTTAATTAATTCACTGCTTATAGATTTGGCTTTTATAAAAATGTTGTTGGATGATTATTGACAGTGACATTGAGTATGGTTACATGCACACAATAGTCCAATTATTTTGGATAGTCAGATTAATATCGAATTATTAGTGTGAATGTAAATGTAAGCCTATACATTGTCTTCGATTGTGAAGTGATTCAGATTTCACATAACAGCTACTGCTGCTTCATCATATGTGGTGTTAGTACTTTAGAGCAGGGCTGTCAAACTCAATCCATCCTAGTGTCTGCAGGGTTTAGTTTTTTCATTTAAATTTAGACCTAGGTGAAGAAGGTTCTCCAAATGAAATGAAATCAAATGTATTTATAAAGCTWTACATCTGCAGATGTTACAAAGTGCTTATACAGTTGTGGACAGTAGCATCAGTACTGATGTATAGTATAGGCCTATTTCAGCACCACCGTGGTGAACAGCAGCATCAGTACTGATGTATAGTATTGTCCTATTTCAGCACCACCGGTGTGGACAGCAGCATCAGTACTAAGGTATACTATAGGTCTATTTCAGCACCACCAAGCTATAGCAAAACATCAATCAATCAATCAAATTTATTYATCAAGTCATTTTTACATCAGCCGATGTCACAAAGTGCTATACAGAAACCCAGCCTAAAACCGCAAACAGCAAGCAAAGCAGATTTAGAAGCACAGTGGCTAGGAAAAACTCCCTAGAAAGGCCGGAACCTAGGAAGAAACCTAGAAAGGAACCAGGCTCTGAGGGGTGGCCAGTMCTCTTCTGGCTGTGCTGGGTGGAGATTATAACAGAACATGGCCAAGATGTTCAAACATTCATAGATGACCAGCAGGGTCAGATAATGATAATCACAGTGGTTGTCGAGGGTGCAACAGGTCAGCACCTCAGGAGAAAATGTCAGTTGGCTTTTCATAGCCGATCATTCAGAGTTAGAGACAGTAGGTGTGGTAGAGAGAGAGTCCAAAACAGCAGGTCCGGGACAAGGTAGCACGTCCAGTGAACAGGTCAGGGTTCCATAGCCGCAGGCAGAAAAGTTTAAACTGGAGCAGCAGCATGACCAGGACTGGGGACAGCAAGGAGTCATCAGGAGAGGTAGTCCTGAGGCATGGTCCTAGGGCTCAGGTCATCCAAGAGAAGAGACAGAGAAAGAGAGAGAGAATGAGAGAGAGAAAGAGAGAGAAAGAATTAGAGGGAGCATAGTTAAATTCACACAGGACACCGGATAAGACAGGAGAAATACTCCAGATATAASAGAATGACCCTAGCCCCCYGACACATAAACTATTGCAGCCAAAATACTGGAGGCTGAGACAGGAGGGGTCGGRAGACACTGTGGCACTGTCCTGACGATACCCACGGACAGGGCCAAACAGGCAGGATTTAACCCCACCCACTTTGCCTAAGCACAGCCTCCACACCACTAGAGGGATATCTCCAACCACCAACTTACTACCCTGAGACAAGGCTGAGTATAGCCCACGAAGATCTCCCCGGCTGCACGAACACGAGGGGTCGCCAACCCGGACAGGAAGATCACATCAGTGACTCAACCCACTCAAGTGACGCACCCTTCCTTGCATGGAAGAGCACCAGTAAGCCAGTGACTCAGCCCCCGCAATAGGGTTAGAGGCAGAGAATCCCAGTGGAGAGAGGGGAACCGGCCAGGAAGAGAAACAAGGGAGATCCGTCGCTCCAGTGCCTTTCTGTTCACCTTCACTCTCCTGGGCCAGACTACACTCAATCATAGGACCTACTGAAGTCTGTCTCGACTGAAGACTTAAAGGTCGAGACCGAGTCTGTGTCTCTCACATGGATAGGCAGACCATTCCATAAAAATGTATCTCTATAGGAGAAAGCCCTGCCTCCAGCTGTTTGCTTAAATTCCAGGGACAGTAAGGAGGCCTGCGTCTTGTGACTGTAGGATACGTATAGGTATGTATGGCAGGACCAAAGAGGAAAGATAGGTAGGAGCAAGCCCATGTAATGCTTTGTAGGTTAGTAAAACCTTGAAATCAGCCCTAGCCTTAACAGGAAGCCAGTGTAGAGAGCCTATCACTGGAGTAATATGATCACATTTTTTGGTTCTAGTCAAGATTCTAGCAGCCGTGTTTAGCACTAACTGAAGTTTATTTAGTGCTTTATCCGGGTGTATCATCCACATAGCAGTGAAAGTTAACATTATGTTTCCGAATGACGTCACCAAGAGGTCAAATATATAGTGAAAACAATAGTGGTCCTAAAACGGAACCTTGAGGAACACCGAAATTTACAGTTGATTTGTCAGAAGACAAACCATCCACAGAGACAAACTGATATCTCTCTGACAGATAAGATCTAAACCAGGCCAGAATTTGTCCRTGTAGACCAATTTGGGTTTCCAATCTCTCCAAAAGAATGTGGTGATCGATGATATCAAAAGCAGMACTAAGGTCTAGGAGCACGAGGACAGATGCAGAGCCTTGGTCGGACGCCATTAAAAGGTAATTTACCACCTTCACGAGTGCAGTGTCAGCGCTATGATGGGGTCTAAAACAAGACTGAAGCGCTTCGTATACATTGTTAATCTTCAGGAAGGCAGTGAGTTGCAGCGCAACAGCTTTCTAAACTTTTTGAGAGGAATGGGAGATTCGATATAGGCCAATAGTTTTTTATATTTTCTGAGTCAAAGTTTGGCTTTTTCAAGAGAGRCTTTATTACTGCCACTTTTAGTGAGTTTAGTGAGTGGTACACATCCGGTGGATAGGGAGCCATTTATTATKTTCAACACAGGAGGGCCAAGCACAGGAAGCAGCTCTTTCAGTAGTTTAGTTGGAATAGGGTYCAGTATGCAGCTTGAAGGTTTAGAGGCCAAGACAATTTTCGTCAATGTGTCAAAAGATATAATATTAAAACACTTGAGTCTCCCTTAATCCTAGGTCCTGGCAGTGTTGTGCAAACTCAGGACAACTGAGCTTTGGAGAAATACGCATATTTAATTTAATTACATTTTCTTTCTAATGATCATGATCTTTTCGTCAAAGAAGTTCATGAATTTATCACTGCTGAAGTGAACGCAGTCCTCTCTTGGGGAATGCTGCGTTTTAGTTAGCTTTGCGACAGTATCAAAGTAAATGTTGGATTGTTCTTATTCTCCTCAATTAAGTTGGAAAAATAGGATGATCGAGCAGCAGCGAGGGCTCTTCGATACTGCACGGCACTGTCTATCCAAGCTAGTCGCAAGACTTCCAGTTTGGTGTAGCGCCATTTCCGTTCAAATTTTCTGGAAGCTTGCTTCAGGGCTCGGGTATTTTCCGTATACCAGGGAGCTAGTTTCTTATGACAAATGTTTTTGTTTTTAGGGGTGCGTCTGCATCTAGGCTATTATGCAAGGTTACMWTTAGTTCTTATGTCCTTGGGTAGATGAAGGGAGTTTAGAAGGGCATCAAGGAATCTTTGTGTTGTCCGAGAATTTATAGCACGACTTTTGATGATCATTGGTTGGGGTCTGAGCAGATTTTTTGTTGCGATTGCAAACGTAATAAAATGGTGGTCTGATAGTCCAGGATTATGAGGAAAAACAATAAGATCCATAATATCTATTCCACGGGACAAAACTAGGTCCAGAGTATAACTGTGGCAGTGAATAGGTCCGGAGACATGTTGGACAAAACCCACTGAGTCGACGATGGCTCTGAAAGCCTTTTGGAGTGAGTCTGTGGACTTTTCCATGTGAATATTAAAGTCACCAAAAATGAGAATATTATCTGCCATGACTACAAGGTCTGATAGGAATTCAGGGGACTCAGTGAGGAACGCTGTATATGGACCAGGAGGCCTGTAAACAGTAGTTATAAAAAGTGATTGAGTAGGCTGCATAGATTTCATGACTAGAAGCTCAAAAGAAGAAAACGCAGTCATTTTTTATTTTTTTATTGAAATTTGCTATCGTAAATGTTAGCAACACCTCCACAATTTGCGGGATGCGCGTGTAATATGGTCACTAGTGTAACCAGGAGGAGAGGCCTCATTTAAATTCATCAGGCTTGAACCATGTTTCAGTCAGGCCAATCACATCAAGATTATGATCAGTGATTAGTTCATTGACTATAACTACATTGGAAGTGAGGGATCTAACATTAAGTAGCCCTATTTTGAGATGTGAGATATCACAATCTCTTTCAATAATGACAGGAATGGAGGTCTTTGTTCCAGTGAGATTGCGAAGGCGAACACCGCCATGTTTAGTTTTGCCCAACCTAGATCGAGGCACAGACACGGTCTCAATGGGGATAGCTGAGCTGACGACACTGACTATGCTAGTGGCTCCACTAAGCTGGCAGGGTGGCTAACAGTCTGCTGCCTGGCCTGCACCCTAACTCATTGTGGAGCGAGAGGAGTTAGAGCCCTGTCTATGTTCATAGATAAGATCCAGCTAGGATGGAGTCCGTCACTCCTCAGCAGGCCAGGCTTGGTCCTGTTTGTGGGTGAGTCCCAGAAAGAGGGCCAATTATCTACAAATTCTATATTTTGGGAGGGGCAGAAAACAGTTTTCAACCAGCGATTGAGTTGTGAGACTGCTGTGGAGCTCATCACTCCCCCTAACTGGGAGGGGGCCAGAGACAATTACTCGATGCCGACACATCTTTCTAGCTGATTTACCCTCTGAAGCTATTTTGCGCTTCGTGACCTCTGACTGTTTCATCCTATCATCGTTGGTGCCGACGTGGATAACAATATCCCTATACTCTCTACACTCGCTAGTTTTAGCCTTAGCCAGCACCATCTTCAGATTATCCTTAACGTCGGTAGCCCTGTCCCCTGGTAAACAGTGTATGATCGCTGGATGATTATTTTAAAGTCTAATACTACGGATAATGGAGTCGCCAATGACTATGGTGTTCAATTTGTCAGAGCTATTGGTGGAAGGCTTCGGCGTCTCAGGCCSCGTAACGGGAGTAGAGACAAGAGAAGTCTCGGCCTCTGACTCCGACTTGCTGCTTAATGGGGAGAACMGGTTGAAAGTTTGTCGGCTGAATGAGCGACACCGGTTGGGCATTCCTACAGCATTTCCTTCCAGAAGCCATAAGAAAATTGTCCGGCTGCTGGGACTGTGCGAGGCGATTTAAACTACTATCTGTACTTCTTGGTGGCACAGACGCTGTTTCATCGTTCCCTACACTTACATTACCATTGCCTAACGATTGCGTCTGAAGCTGGGCTTGCAGTATGGCTATGGTTCYCCTGTATATTAAGAGTACAGCGACTGCAATTAGAAGGCATAATGTTAATGTTACTACTTAGCTTCGGCTGGTGGAGGTCGTGTAGAACCATGTCCAGATAAAGCGTCCGGGGTGAAAAAGTTGAATGAAAAAAGTCGACCGAGGGAAAAATAAAAAATATAAAACGGTAATTAAAAAGTAAAAACCGTAAAGTTGGCAGGTAGCAAAGAAACGTTAGCAACAAACCGCACAGCAGCACGTAAACAAGTCTACAAGTCTACATCAGCATTCTGCACTTTCCTAATTTACTGTTTGTCAAACATAGATCAACATAAAACTCAGCCTTTCCATTCTTTCCACATTTATATAGGCTTTACGATTATATTGAAGGTTATATTGCTTTACTGAACTTTACTGAACTGAACTTTAATCAGTTTGGTTCCAGATAAATGGGAATATCGTCATTAACCAAGTTTCCATCCACAGTTTTTATGGGAGTAAAGTCATACCATATATAAWWWWWWWTTATGACAGCTGTGATGGAAACAGGAAGTTTCGGTACAGTTTTATAAATCCCAACAGGTAATTTGTTCGTTTGACATGGTGGGATCTTTTTCTGTCGGTAAAATGTATTATGCGAGAAATTTGTGCCTTTATGCGCAAATATTGATACAGTATAATAACCATCATATCTAAGTAACTTGGAGTCACGTTATTATATGGCGKGTGGTCCTCCCACTACGATTTAGGAAACCATACAGTTTATTAGGCTACAGATGAAACTTCACAGGGTGGTGAAAGTGAACTGTGATCTTGATGCTCCTTTCCAATAAATATTGAGGGTCTTATTCTGGTGACATGATGATCGATGCTTGACTGCGTTTGACAAATAAAAATATTCTAGCTCTTATCCATAATAATCTCATAATATAGACTATACTGCACAGCCTACCTGCACTGTATCTGAGATCTGTTGGCCAGAGCACACGTGCTAAGGCCAGAGTAGGCACATTTGCAATTTATCGCAGCRGTTTTTGTGACAAAACTATTGTTAGAGTTGAAAATGCTATGGAAACATATTGAACATAATATTTTATTAGGTACATGAAAACGTCATCGAAAAAGTACATTTCGTTTGCACGACATCATCMCGCACAGATTTTTATTAGCACAAAGTCCATTTGGGGGCAAAAAACACCACWGTTGGGAAAATGCATATTTTCTTTATGTGGATTCTAGTATTCACATGAAAACAAAAATTGGATGGAAACCTAGCTATATCCTCAATTTCCCATTGATCTCCAATGAGCTATTGTGTGTGTGAATAAATAGGTTTCCATCCAATTGGCAACACATTTTCATGCGAATATTCTAAAATCTGCATAAAAACAATATGCACATTTCCCCACCAGAGATGTTTCCATCAAATTGACTTGTTGCCGATAAAAGGCCGTGCCTGATGAAGTAGTGGACATAAAAATAACTTTTGTGGTTAAATTCCTATGTACGGATAAAAAAATAAAAGTTAAATGGTTTTGTCAAAAAAATGTTTTGCGTCATATAGCGATTGTGCTCACACTGGTATTGGCACGTGAGCCTAAAGGCGTCTACACGCTAACCAGTGAAAACAGTTCGGAAGAGGTCGTGCATACATTATGACGACATTTTGTGACGTTTTTGTTTGTTTTAGACTTCAGTGAGGGATTTTTCGACTGTTCGGAACACAAAACATTTTCTGGAGGCAAGTCCTTTCGGCGATGATTGGTCAACAGCAGGGATACTTCAATAAAGTATTTGTTGTCATTCAACGAGAGACGACTCGTTTTCATGCACCTTTTTTTAATTGAGAAATACTACACCAAACATCTTAGTTCGATGTAATATTGCTTGACTAAGATCTCCTCGGCAAAATTAATGACAGATTTCTTGAGTTATCTCAGACTATTTCGGACTATTTTGGCTACCGTCTCAAAATGGACAAATCAATCAAATGTATTTATAAAGCCCTTCTTAACCAGCCTAAAACCCCAAACAGCAAGCAATGCAGGTGTAGAAGCRCGGTACTATTGCCGTTTTTTTCTAGTTTTTCAAGCAAAGGTCTTTTAAGGCACTTTGCGAGATCTCTCTTTCCGTTTGCCTAGCTGAGTTTGGCTAGGCGCCAGCCGAACTGAAGCATTTAGCCAACAGCTCACACATATAGTGCGGGTATAGCCTATATGATACGATTATTATGGACAAAAGAGCGAGATCATTTGTATTTGTCAAATGGCAGCCAAGAATCGATCATCATGTCACCAGAATAAGACCCTTGATAGCATCACTTTCACCAGGATGTGAAGTTCATCATAATTTATTTAATCTGTACCCTAACAAACAGCATGCTTTCCCGAGTAGTATTGGGAGGCCCACACAGACTTTTCATGACTCCAAGTTTATTTCAATATGATAGTTATTATATCAGTATTTGCGCATAAAAGCGTTTCCACAGCCATTTCTCGCATAATTAATTTTACTGGCACAAAAGATCCCAGCTTGTCTAGCATATTCTGTCTTGTCTACATTTGGAATGTTTACCGAATAATGTTATGTTTCTGTCAGGTCTGTCATGACATTTTTATCCAACATGTACTTTACAGCATAAAAGGTTGGATGGAAACTTGGTTAGTATGTCACTTATTTAGCTGTGTGATTATGAACTAGGGCAGTGCATTACTGCGGTTCACAGAGGCTCCTAATGGTAGTGATGCCCTTTACACCTCCACCCACAAGCTTCAAATGGACTTTCACATTTAACTACTTGAATTGGTATTAATGTGAATATATAAAAGTTATTGTTATTAGCTCAAGTACCTTAAGTACAGTACAATCTCAATATCAGTGTGCAGTTAATCATGTATGTTAATCGTCATAGATTCAGTCTTATGGTATTCCATGCTCATTACCCGTCTCTGTGCATGGCCACTGTGGATGGGTCTGTGTTTAGAGACAGTCACAGATGTGCGGCCTGCCTGTTTAACTCACAAGTCAACCTTCATATAATCATGTTAACCTTTCTTTGCATGCTCTGTGTTTGGTCTGTCTGTGTTTGTCACAGCTTGTGTAGCCATTCTGTCATGGCCTCTCAGGGAACAAAGATAATATAGCTGTCATACTAAGGTCCAGAGGGGACTGTGACTATGTATACTGATCCAATTAATTCAAACTTACMTGTAAACTTCCCATTGACATCAATGCATGATTTCAGCTTATACCATGGCATTGTTGAATACTGCTTTCTGATTGGCATGAAGGGCATTCTAGAGAGTGCATTATTTCCCTATAATTGCCTACACTCTATGCCACTGAGCTCAGCTCTGACTGTGTGTTGTGGTTCTCWCTGAGGATAGGTAATGATAGCATGTTTCTGTAATGCCATCCCATGGGTCAGTTGTGCATGAGTCTTTGACAGAGGACATGGATGACTCCAGCTGTAAGTGGGTCAGGCCTGTGGTTCCGCCTGGCCCATCTGGCAGAGAGAGATACATGGATTAGAGGGTCTTGGGTCTGCAAGCCGGAGCACTGGAGCAATCCCACCTGCATTATGTGTGGAAGGCAGGAGGATTCACTCTCACTGCTGCATTGAGAGCGATACTGCAGCCTTGCTCCCTAGAGAGACACGCCTGGGCTAGAGCCCTGCTCCTCTTTCTCTCTTTCTCTGGGTCTCCCTGTCTCTCTCTCTCCGTCTCTCTCTCTCCGTCTCTCTTTCTCTCTCCGTCTCTCTCTCCGTCTCTCTCTCTCTCTCCGTCTCTCTCTCTCCGTCTCTCTCTTCTCCGTCTCTCTCTCCGTCTTGCCTCTCTCTCTCTCTCTCTCTCTGTCTCTTCTCTCGCTCTGTCTCTCTCTCTCTCTTTCTCTCTCTCTCTCTCCTCTCCTCTCTCTCTCTCTCTCTCTCTCTCTCCTCTCTCTCTCTCTCTCTCTCTCTCTCTCTCTCTCTCTGTCTCCCTCTCTATCCTTGTCTCTCTCTCTCTCTGTCTCTTTCCCTTTCTTTCTCTCTCTGTTTTCACAGATTTCACAGTGTCTTCTATCACCATATAGAAGCAGGATCTCATTAAAAGTGTTTCTACACTTTTTTTTCTAACTCTTTGTAAGTACTTCTAGAGTCAGTCTTACACAGAGCCCACACTTCTATGTTGGGTGGCTGGGATGAGGATTATGATTAAGGCATTTCTTCACTTGTTGACCGCTTACAGAATGAAGTGTGTTCACACGGAGATGACACATCTCCACAAAGTGGCTGTATATGTCAATATTTCACTTACTTTTTATCCCGTCTTAGTTGAAAATTGAGAGTGTATGGTACATTCTTATTGTGTGATTTGTTTTCCCCAGTCCACTCCCTGAGCTGTTTGTCTGATAGATTAACATTTCTCTGGGAGTCGTACTGCTGGTGCTCTGGGGCGCCACAGGGACAATTACCCATGCTATATTACACACTATTGTTCAGATAGCGTCCCCGAAGATTGGTGAGTTTCTTGTTGTCTGTCTTTAGTTAGTAGTGCTGTAGGGCTGTCTCAGGAAAGAGAGATAATCAAGTCCCTGTAGTGCAGCAAAGACAGAGGAGAGGGAGAGGAGAGGAGAGGAGAGGAGAGGAGAGGAGAGGAGAGGGAATAGAAGAGACAGGATATCCTTTCATGCCTTCTTCTTTTGTTTGTATCTTATTAAGCGAGCCTGCTCCAAATGCCCAAGGGAATTCAGGAAGAATTTTACAATCATATTTATAGACTGATATATTTGGAAACATCTGTGTTTAATTTTTACTGAGTACTGCATTTTAAGGAGGGTGTGTAATGTAATATGCCGAGTCACACACACRCATTCTCACACACATGCACACACATTGGCTTGCAGGCTGTGTAGGATGCCTGCCAGTAATATTCCACTCTGTATTTCTCCACTGCACCACTGAAGCCAGATATAGGGCTATGCTGGGGGAAAGGTGTGGCTTCAGAGACACACACTGTCACATGCAGGTCTCTCTCTGTCTTTTCTCATCCCCCACCTTCTTGTATTGTGTTCTACCCTACCCCATTCTCTTCCTATTACCCTTTTTTCTCTCTCTCTTCGCCATCTCTCTCCTCTCCGTGCCACATCACCTGTGTGCTGCTTGGACAGATGATTCACAAATGTCAACACTTCTATCGGTCATGCATCTCTTTATGTATTATTCAGCAGGGCCAGTGGGGAGGCAGCAGCATCCCTCTTACAAAAATGGTAATCCGTAGCCATCTATCTACCGTTATACAACCATCATTAGTCCACCCTCATCCATTAGTCTGCTCACATCCAAAGGTCATGGGACAGAGCCAAGGGCATAACATTATTACAGATCAGTACGAGAGAGAGAGTGAGAGACAGTGACTGACTGACTGACTGACTGAAAGATGGATGGATGGATGGATAGATAGAGAGAACACACACAGAGCTACACCTAGATATCCCATTATCTGTAGTATATCACTGCTGTAAGTATGTGATGTGTTTCTAGTCATGTCATTGTCTTCTAAGATGTATAGCATGTTCTTTATTATGCATTTCTATAGCTGCAAGGCCCAGGTCATGATAATCTAGTGTTTCTATCAGTCAGTCTTTTGCATGGCTTGGCTGGTATGTTTCTGTGGAGGGCTGCAGGTGGCAGACCAAGCTAAGCCGAGCTGGGTGCATTGGCTGCTAGCAAGTTCACTGGCGCCCTCTGTCTGTGTAGTGGTGGTGATGGAAGGGGGAAGGATGGGAGTTGTCTCTGGAAGTGTCTTTAGAAGGCTCCAATTTTAGATGTCTTACTCAGCCAAGAGATTTATCCATTAGAACTCCTCAGTGCTTGAAATTGTTTGTAGAGTTCTACCTTTTTTACGTGTCACTGATCCCCCACAATTTCTGTGTGATGGGATGATCAGCAGAGACACAGACAAAAAGAAAACTGACTCAAGGCATGCTGGTTTATATTACTATGTCATAATAAATCCAGTTGACCTTGGAGGTTATGTATAAGATGCAGATTTCTGAAATTCAACAGCTACATTCATCTGCTGCCACATTCTGTGCAAGTCAGGATTTATCTCCTTGTATATAGTTCACTACCAGCTAGTTTTGTATGAGTAAGGTCCTGTTCAGGTTATTGTACTAAGACAAACCAATCTCTCAATCCATAGGAGAATGAGTACGGGTGTAGTTGTTGGTTAAATTTAATATTAATTGTCACGTGCTTGACGTAGATATACAGTACCAGTCAAAAGTTTGGACACACCTACTCATTCCAGGGTTTTTCTTAATMATTTCTTAACCTCTTCTGCAGAGGATACGTTCATTGGAGTTAACTGCACCTCAGATTGCAGCCCAAATTTAAATGCTTCACAGAGTTCAAGTAACAGACACATCTCAACATTAACTGTTCAGAGGAGACTGTGTGAATTAGGCCTTCATGGTCGAATTGTTGCAAAGAAACCACTTCTAAAGGACACCAATATGACGATGAGACTTGCTTAGGCCAAGAAAMACAAGCAATGGACTTTGGTCTGATTAATCAAAATGTGAGATTTTTGGTTCCAACCGCTGTGTCTTTGTGAGATGCAGAGTAGGTGAACGGAAGGTCTCTGCATGTGTGGTTCCCACCGTGAAGCTGGTGTGATGGTGTGGGGGTGCTTTGCTGGTGATACTGTCACTGATTTATTTAGAATTCAAAGCACACTTAATCAGCATGGCTACCACAGCATTCTGCAGCGACCCACCATCCCATCTGGTGATTTTTATTTAACCTTTGTTTAACTAGGCAAGTCAGTTAAGAACAAATTCTTATTTACAATGACGGCCTACCCCGACCATACCCTAACCCTGACGACGYTGGGCCAATTGTGTGCCGCCATATGGGTCTCCCAATCACGGGGGCTTGTGATACAGCCTGGAATCGAACCAGGGTTTATAGTGTAGCCTCTATCACTGAGATGAAGTGGCTTTGACCGCTGCACCACTCGGGAGCCCTTAGTGGGACTATCATTGTTTTTTCAACCCGATAATGATCCAAAACACACCTCCAGGCTGTGCAAGGGCTATTTGACCAAGGAGAGTGATGGAGTGCTGCATCAGATGACCTGGCCTCCACAATCACCCAACCTCATCCCAATTGAGATGGTTTGGGATGAGTTTGACCGCAGAGTGAAGGAAAAGCAGCCAACAAGTGCTCAGCATATGTGGGAACTCCTTCAAGACTGTTGGAAAAGCATTCCTGGTGAAGCTGGTTGAGAGAATGCCAAGAGTGTGCAAAGCTGTCATCAATGCAAAGGGTGGCTACTTTGAAGAATCTCAAATATAAAATATATTTTGATTTGTTTAACACTTTTTTGGTTACTTCATGATTCCATATGTATTATTTCATGGTTTTGATGTCTTCACTATTATTCTACAATGTAGAAAATAGTACAAATAAAGAAAAACCCTGGAATGAGTAGGTGTGTCCAAACTTTTGGCTGGTTCTGTATAATAACACAGACTTAGAAACTAATATAACTGAATTGCTCCTCTGATAGCTAGATATATTGAGGTGTTCGGATAGACAGGGCAGAATTCAGCAGGCACTGTGAAATGTGCACTATGTTGGGACCTCATACAATACTGCAGTGAGTAATGGACACTAGAGGGCACCCAATGTCAGATCTAGTCTGTGATCACAMCCTTCAGCTGCAGGCTGCGGAAGTGTCCAGTCCCGGCTTGAGAACAAGAGAGGGGGAGAGAAAGAGCTGGATAAATAAATGGAACAAGTGGGAGAATGGAGTTTGATAAAGGGAGGGATAGAGAGAGAGCGAGAGAGAGAGTTTGTCTTGAGTGGTCCCTGTAGCTGTCGTGCCTGTAGCTGGTTGTGTGTCCGCAGTTGCTCTTGATGAGGGTGCTATTCTGCTGTGGTGGGGGCTGTCTGTCTGCTCTTGCTGAGGGCGCTGTTCTGCTGTGGTGGGGGCTGTCTGTCTGCTCTTGCTGAGGGCGCTGTTATGCGGTGGTGGGGCTGTCTGTCTGCTCTTGCGAGGGCGCCTGTTCTGCTGTGGTGGGGCTGTCTGTCTGCTCTTGCTGAGGGCGGCTGTCTGCTGAGGTGGTGGGGGCTGTCTGTCTGCTCTTGCTGAGGGCGCTGTTCTTGCTGTGGTGGGGCTGGTCTGTCTGCTCTTCCTGAGGGCGCTGTTTCTGCCTGTGGTGGGGGCTGTCTGTCTGCTCTTGCCTGAGGGCGCTTTCTGCTGTGGGTGGGGGCTGTCTGTCTGCTCTTGCTGAGGGCGCTGTTTCTGCTGTGGTGGGGGCTGTCTGTCTGCTCTTGCTGAGGGCGCTGTTCTGCTGTGGTGGGGGCTGTCTGTCTGCTCTTGCTGAGGGCGCTGTTCTGCTGTGGTGGGGGCTGTCTGTCTGCTCTTTGCTGAGTGCTGCTCACTGTCCTGTGTCCTCCCCTGTCCGTCTCGCTCTATCTATATGTATCTCTCTAGTTGAAATTCAAATAAGCTTTATTGACAGGAGAGGTACCATCCAATGTTGCAAAAAGCCATTTATAGTACACAGAAATAACACACAAGACATTGCACAAGTAATCAAAATACCACACAGAATAAAAGAATGGACTGGAAATGGATGTTCATTCCCAACTCTATGCTTTCTCTCTCTCTCTCTCTCTCTCTCTCTCTCTCTCTCTCTCTCTCTCTCTCTCTCTCTCTCTCTCTCTCTCTCTCTCTCTCTCTCTTTCTGTGTGTCTCTCTCTCTCTCTGTCTCTTTCTCTCTTTCAGTGTGTCTCTCTCTCTCTGTCTCTCTCTCTCTTTCTTTCATTCTCACTTGAAGAAGTATTTATATTTTCAATTTGTGTTTGCACAGAATAATTTTCAACTTTCTGAGAGGCACAGTTCTGGGACGCAAAGACAACCCCCTGACAGTTTTGCATTAACTTTTTGTATGTTGAGTTTTGGAATTTGCTATTTTTATAGAACAGGAGAAATGTACCTATCTCTTCTACTCACACTTTCAAGATCTCTTTCACACACTGTATCTACAGTATCTGTGTACTCTTTATTGTGTTTCTGTCTTTCCATCTTTCTATGTCACTCTCTTCACCTCTCACTATACAGTATCTCTCTTCCTGTCTGTGTCAGATATCTTCCTGGTCTTGTTGATGAAAAGCATACCCTGGTTATTAGTACACAGTGTCACTTAGTGTTCCTGTGAAATGTGTTCTGGACCTGTCGTTCTTGACTCACTTGGAAGGGTTGTGTTTTATATACACAGTGAGGATGATATATCTCAATCAGAGTCTACAACAGGAAATGGCTCTTATTTACAACGTGGACAACAGATGGGGCAGCTGCCTGACGAGCTCCTTAAAAGAGACAATTAGATAGACAAGATTTAAGATATGAGCCAGAAGAGGTACTTTTCCCTGCTGCAGGAGCCAGGTGGAAGAATTGTGCTGCTGTGTGTGTAATTGATAGGATAGTGTTGTTTTTCAGGCTGTGATAACCAGTCCCTCCAGCTGAAAGACTAAATGTCATGTTGTTCTCTAATCTCATGTCAACAGATGAAAATCAGGATATAAAACCAGGAGATTACTTATTCATTAAATTATTTAGTTACTGCTACCCTTATTTGTTAGTGTAAAGTTTGGAAATTATGCAAACTGTCTAAGTGGAACCATTCCAGATGTAATTTTTCCCTTTGGTTCTTCAGTATCCACCACCATAACATGACATGATTGATAAAGGTTTATTGCTGGTGTGCATCAACAGAATCTCTAGAATAGATTGGCTATTTTAGATATGTTTAGGTGACCTTTCCACCCAGTATTCCTTTGCGAGTCTAGCGCTGAGTTCTCATTTCCTCTTCTTGTGATGGGGTCAGGGTGTCTTGGTCAGCCAGAGTCTTTAGGATGTGGGTTACCCATTGCATGTGCTTGAGGACTGCGGATATGGGCTGGCTGCTCAGTGAATCAGTGGTCTGTAGTCCACTGCTTACTGCTGGAATAACTCACCCAGATCCCAAGATCCCCTGGTTCGCTTTGAATGATCTGTCCTCACACTGACACATAGCCTTGCTTGAGTTTAGACTTACAAGTCCATGGGCCTGTGTTGGAGATAATGGGCTTTTCAGGAATGAGTCAGAGACGTTCTCTCTGTCTCTCAAACACACACACACACACACACACACACACACACACACACACACACACACACACACACACACACACACACACACACACACGTCGCAACATCAAAAGTAAGTAAACACTACCTTTCACATTTGAGTTTACCTTATAAGCTCATAGAGTGTGTAACACAAGCAAATCGTTCCATTCAACGGCCTGTTAGATATAGCTAAAGCTATTGACACACTGACTTCACTGCTCTCGGTACAAAATGTATTGAGCATCATTAACTTGGGTACTCAAGTTGTGATTTAATGCATCACCTGAATTTATTTCACTGAAGTCAGCGCCCCAAACAAAGTGTTTCTCAGCAAATACATGMCATTGGCAACACAATATCATCTTGAAGTCTTGTGCCCTCCTGCTTTTAACCACAGAAAGAAGCTTCCTTCTTTTCTGTAGGAAAGAACTTGGCCTACAGATGTAGGATCTTAATTTGATCACGCTGTTTCAGGGGAACTTTCCTGCAATGCAGGAAAACAACTTGTAGTCTATTTGAAGTTTAAAAAGGCTTCTGAAGTTTGTAATTTCCACTTTGTAATGTAAGACTTGATTTTCCCTTACAAAAAAATTATCAACCCCAACAAAAATGTACATGAATTATAATCCACATAATAATTCACATTTCCTGTTGCTGCAGGATTATATTCCTGCTGTAGCAAACTGGCTCAAATTAAGATGCTACATCTGTATTTGTTTTCTTGGATGGTAAGGTTAATTCATTATATGTTAATTATATGCTGGAGCAGGTTTGTATTGGCGATTTACCAACTTCAAGATATTACTAGTTCAAAACTGACAGCATATGACTGACTTTGTGTTAACTTGCTCAATGAGAAAGTAAACTACTGCATTAAAATCCATAACATTACAGTGAATTCTGCCAGTGCCATAAACCATGTATGCCCACAGATGTTATAAAGACAGATGTTTTAAAGTATCTTCCCAGTAATAAGCCTAGGCCTACCACATGTTCCCCATTCGCCAACTCTTGTGCACAGGACTCAATTGTCACTCTGAATAGACAGTAGTTTCAGAGTGACAGATTCATGTACTCTAATGTTGTTGATGGATGCACAGAGAGAGTGCCTGGGGCATGCTGGCCAGTATGGTCTGGACTGTCTCGTGTAAATCTGTTCATATTTTGACAATGATGAGGATGATTATAATAATGTTGATGATGATGAAGATGACGATTATTATTGTGATGATGATGTGGAAAGTGATGGTGCTGATAGTTAGGATGATGGTGAAGAAAATAAGTGGGTACCGCGTGCACAGTGGTGATACAGAGAGGGAATGAGACGTAGGGCTTATTGGGGACACCACGGGCATCTTGGATGTGATTATTTCAGCTGACACTCTGAAGTCTAGCACTGACAGCGATCCCTGTGTTAGAGGTTGTGGATGTAGGGGCGATGCCAGTGATCTGCATCGTTATATGCCTTTCCCAAATGTGGCGGTGCAGGGTGCGCTATAGCAGAGGACAGAGCTATAAGAGCTGCTTTAGGGGAAGCCGCCATGCAGTGGTTCAGGTTCAAACTAATCAGGGCAATTACAGTCCCCAAAACGTGCCATGTTTGAGATCGGCTACCTGTTGTAAAATTTGACTGCAGGGTTTTGCGTCGCAGCATGAGGCAGGCTAATTGCACATTTGATATAATGATTTAAAAAAGACTATAGAGAATAATTGGTGGGACAACCCAAATTAACAATTTAATTTTCAACCATACAGCTGTGCTGGTTTTCCATATCCATTTAAACGAGTGATGTATTGCAGTGTTGACTCAATTTATCATGTGCACAGACACGGTAAATGGCCATAAATGAAACCAATCTAAGGCGGTGGATTTGTATTCAGTTCTGTTATTTTTCTTAATTAAGGTGCTGATATGTGAAATGCAGCCAACCGTCTTTGAGCACACGGACCCTCCCCCGCTGCTCTGCACTGACACCATCACATTGAGCACTGGAGGTAGAGAGAGAGACACAGGGAGAAATTGATGGGGAGGCGGGGGAGGTTGCACCAGTGGGGAAGGAGAAGGGGAGAAAGAGAGAGAGAGAGACCCTGAGCGCGCGAGAGCGAGATACGCAGCACCAGTGGCAGGGAAACACACCCGTCAGCCGCGCGCTGAGGAGAGAAAAAAGACATCACGGACAAAGGCAACATGGATGCGTTGGAGAAGTATCCGTTCAAACAGATAACGGAATGGATGTGCCGTTCCTCTTGCATTTAACGGGGAACCAATTAACTTATTTTAATGCGGTGGTGGGAGGTGAGGTACTGCAAGCTAAAAAGGCGGAAAGCTGTATTTAATCCGTCTGCGGATCCCATGAGCTTGCAATGGCTGTTACGGGGATATGTAACTGTATAGGAAACAATGTGGCTCTTTCTTTTGTTGTATTTTTCTTATTTTGTGACCTTTCACTTGGACAACTACGGTACTCTATTCCTGAGGAATTAGAACATGGAGCGGCGGTGGGGGATCTTGTGCAGGATTTGGGGTTGGATATCCGAAAGCTCTCCAATCGAAAGATAAAGGTAACCACCAGTGGAAAACGGTATGTGGATGTCAATCCCAAAAATGGAAAATTAATTGTCAATGAAAGAATCGACAGAGAGACGTTGTGTGATTTAAGCAGCACCTGTTTTATACATTTAGAGGTGCTTGTTGAAAACCCATCCGAGGTGCACAGTGTTGAGGTGGAGATTGTGGATGCTAATGACAATGCGCCGAAGTTCCCTAGAGATGAGTATCAATTGGAAATGACAGAATCGGCTTTACCAGGGTCTCGTTTCCCCATTGAGAATGCCCTGGATCCGGACGTGGGATCCAACTCCGTTCGTCTGTATCGACTCAGCCCAAACGAACACTTCGCGCTGGATTCCAACAAACCCTCCATCAACAGCAAGCACATTGAGCTCGTGCTCAAAAAGCCCCTTGACCGCGAGCTGGCGCCTTACCACCAATTAATTCTGACTGCTGCAGATGGCGGAACACAAGCAAAAACCGGTTCAGCTAAAATTAATGTGCGAGTCCTGGACACCAATGACAATGTCCCTGTATTTGACAGCTCAGTGTACAAAGTAAAATTGTTAGAAAACTCACCAAAAGACACACTGGTCATCAAATTGAATGCCACAGACCTTGACGAGGGTACCAATGGTGAGGTGTATTATTCTTTCAGCAGCTACACTCCTGAGAGAGTCAGACAGATGTTCAGCATGGACAGCAACACGGGAGAGATCAGAGTGAGGAGCAATGTGGACTATGAAGAAACCAACTCTTATGAGATGTATATCCAGGCCATGGATAAAGGCCCTGGTGCTGTGGCAGCCCACTGTAAGGTGGTGGTGGAGGTGGTGGATGTGAATGACAATGTCCCAGAGATAGTCCTGTCTTCTCTCTCCAGCCCAGTGAGGGAGGATGCCCGGGCTGACACCGTGGTGGCCCTGATCAGTGTCACAGACCGGGACTCTGGTGCTAACAAACAGGTGAGCCTGGAAATACCCCTGGGCCTCCCCTTCAAGATCAAGTCCTTTAGAAACTACTACACCCTGGTCACCTCCGCCTTCCTGGACCGTGAAACCACCGCTGCCTACAATGTCACSCTCAGCGCCACTGACGGCGGCACCCCACCCCTCTCCTCCCAAAAGACCATACAGGTGGATGTGGCTGATGTGAATGACAACCCGCCACGCTTCGAGCAGACCTCCTACACGGTCTATGTGACGGAGAACAACGCCCCCGGGGCCTCGCTGTGCACTGTGAAGGCCCAGGACTCAGATGTCAACGAGAATGGACGCATCACCTACACTGTCCTCAATGACAACAACCACGGGATCCCTGTCACCTCTTACGTCTCTGTGAAGGCCGAAACGGGAGAGGCCTACGCCCTGCGCGCCTTTGACTATGAGTCACTCAGGGAGTTCCACTTCCAGGTCAAAGCTCAGGATGGAGGCATTCCGCCCCTCAGCCGGGTGGCCACTGTCTACATCTACATCATGGACCAGAACGACCACGTGCCTGAGATCGTCAATCCCCCAGGCAACAGTACGCGCTCCACAGAGACAGTCCTGAAGAACGCTGAGGCTGGCGCCCTGGTGACCAAGGTGGTGGCGTACGACGCAGACGCAGGTCCCAATGCCTGGCTGATCTATGTGTTGGATCAGTGCACAGACTTGGAACTATTCAAGGTGCACGAACACACGGGGGAGATCCGCACCACACGCAGGGTCTTGGAGGACAACTCCACCTCCTTCAGCCTGACTGTACTGGTGAGAGACCACGGCCAGCCGCCTCTCTCCTCCACCGCCACTGTCAATGTGGCTGTCATGGAGGTGCCACCCAAGGTGACCCCTGACCCTAAGAGGGTCATCCGGCCCCACAGCACCCTGCTCTTTTCTAATTTGACCCTCTATCTGATCGTGGCTCTGAGCGCCACCACCTTTGTGTTCCTGGTAACTGTGGTGGTGCTGGCCATCGTGCGCTGCCATGCCTACTGCACCCAGCCTGGCTCCTGCTCCCCCTGCTGCGTATCCCAAAAGACCCCCCCTGACAGCGGGAGCAGCAGCATAGTAGGTGGTGCTGGGGGTGGGGGTGGTGGTGGGGGACAACCCAATAACAATGTGGCGCTGCGGAGAGACCTCAAGGTGGATCCTCACTACATTGAGGTGCGTGGGAATGGCTCTATGACCAAGACCTACTGCTACAAGACCTGTCTGACGGCCACCTCAGGCAGCGACACCTTCATGTTCTACAACACAGGCCGGCCCATTAGCGGCACCTGGGGTTCTGAGCGCTTCTTCACAGGAGGTAGTGGGTTTGTACGGAGACTAAGCATGCCCGACGCTTCACTGCAAGTCTGCCCAGAGGTGCGTCATATTTTTCCTCTTCTTTTAAGCCAAATGACTAACAGGTCATGCATGGCATAACAGAAGTATAGCCTCACAATCTGCCACCTCTCCAGATTACATACTAGGCCAGGGGTGTCAAGCATACAGCCTGCGGGTGGTTTGAGTACAGAAATTATTTAAAAACGATATGCATTTCTCAATATACTTTAAAATGACTAAAACCAAATTGAAAGTGTGTAGAAATTATAATGGACCTACATTTATAAAGTTTCTTGACTGTGTCCAGCTCGCAAATAATCACAGAAATTAAAACTAGACAGTCTAGGAGTATCAACAATTTAAAAAACAAAGGATAGAGGACTGTCTTTTGCCACTTTCGACCGTGAGGAAATATTACACATTTTCAGAGCGGCTCTCTGGACCATGTTGAAGACCGATTGCGGTTCCCAGGGCAGAATGAGTTTGACACCCCTGTACTAGGCTTTATATGTATTAGCTATGTTGGTGTTGGTTGTCTTTAGATGAGTGTTGTAGAACACATTCCATCCTACCACTGTTCTTTGAACTGTCTGTTACATGAAGGGCTGTAGAGGCTCAGTGGTTTTACATGCTAGCTGAAGTCGTTCATTGTCATATTGTTTGCTTTGTTGTCATATTCTTTTTATTTGCCAGTACATCTTGAGACTGCGTCAGATATGACATGTTTCTTTGTGTGTGTGTGTATGGTTGTGTGTCTGTGATTTCTCCAGTTTAAATGTGGCTGCACAGTGTATATATATGTGTGTGTGTGTGTGTGTGTCTTTGTGTCTTTTTTTTCTTTAGTCACAACAACGTCTGTGTTAAATTGGAGTAACTGAAAGATCCTCTCATAACTTTACTCCTGTATTCTTTCCTCTCCAGTCTGCCACATTGACTCCTCACTCAGAGTTCTCTCTAGCAGTCTTTCCTGCTGTCTCTCCTCTCTAGAACCTATTCCACTGCAGCACTATGCTGCCGTAGGAAAGTGTTGGCATTCATGGTCGAGCATGGCTTAGGAGTCAAGGCTGAGTACTACAGGAAATGAAAAATAAATAGCCCTGCATATGTTTACCACAACAGGGCTGGAATGTTACGTATTGCAGCAGCACTCATGATAAACATGTTCTCTATCGAGGAATCACAAGTTTGGTTTTCGTTTAACCTCAGTAAAACTCCCAATAGGGGTACTTCATTACAGACTAGAGCTCAAGGAMTTAACGTTCCTGGAGAGTGTGCAAATGGCTGTATTCAGCAGCTATGTCTTCTGAAATCCATGGGCTCTCTGCTTCCATTAGCCATGTTTTAAGGTTGATTTGTTGTATTTTTGTCTCTGTTTAACTGGCGCGAACATATGTTTACTCTAACGAGCAGAGATCTGGGCTGTGTCCTCTAATGGGTTGGCTGTCGTACGATCTGATGCTCTGCTGTTTCAGCGCTCTACTCTCGGGATTGGATAGATTGATGGTCAAAACATTGTCAGAATGTAGTTCGGAGGTGACATGGGGTTGATTGGAATGTTTTGGGGTTTAGGTTGTGGTCGTGGATGGGTCAAGATGGAGCAATGAGCAGAGGCAGCATCTGGCCAAGATAAGAATGGTGGTGGAAATGAAATTAACTTCCAGCCCCACAAATTAGATTCACTCAGAGAGGTTGTGTCTCAGAGCAGGAGATACTCCCTTCAGAATGAAACTAATTAAAGAACATTATGTACCCTCTTTATCTGGGGCACCTACTGAAGCCTAAACATGTATGAGTCTTAAACTACTACCGTACTCACCCCTACCCACAGATCTGATGTCTAGGGCTCTAATGATGTCAGTGGTTATGATTTGTGTTTTCAAGATGTACATATTAAAATCTCTGAAGCTCCATTATGAACCTTCATGCAATGTGTAAACCTTGTGGAAACAAACTACATTAATTGAAAAAACACACATCCACATGGAGCAGCCTTCTTGTGGAGAACATCAATGAACTTGAGTAATGTGTGACTGCCCTAGGAGAGCCTCCCTTTACCTCTTAACCCCAGCCCAACATGAGCAGGGATGGAGGATGTGGTTGGCCTGGTGATAGAGGGGCTCGTCCTGATTGGATTAGCTCAAAGCCCAGCTGCAGTGTGACTGATGAGGCAGTATTTTAAAGGGCTGCCTGGAGCTCTGACCTCACGGCACTCAAGCAAACTTCATCAGGACCATTGTATATTACAGTCATTGCAGGCACGCACACACACACACACACACACACACACACACACACACACACACACACACACACACACACACACACACACACACACACACACACACACACACACACACACACACACACACACACACACACACACACACACACACACACACACACACACACACACACACACAATGCGACAAACTGACTCATACACAAACTCCTCAATCCTCTCACAGAAGAACTCTCACACACACAGGGAGATAGGTCATCTAAGAATGTATCAGTGTGTCTCCCAAAGTCATTGCTTTGGTAAAGGGCATGTGTGTGTGTGTATCTGATGGCAGTGGCACACTGTCTTCCAGAACTGCAGTGTTCCAATCAGGATGCAGAGCTGGGATGTGCACCATGATTAATTAATGAGACCATATCTGCCCCCCCCCCTCTCTCTCTCAGCCGAAGGCCCCAAATGCTGACTGGCAATACTCCACTTCTCTGAGAACAGGGATGCAGAGGTAAGCACTTTACTCTTTTGCCCTCTTGTAAATTCTACCCTCCTTAAAAAGATTCCCAAGCCCCTTACCACTTTTAGCTCTTAGAATTACAGTATATTGCTTTAAGAGAGCATCTCAGTGAAATACTATCAATTGCTTGGAGGAATCTTGTTGCAGTGTGTAGCCAAGGAAATGTTGCACCCATTTTACAGTCCAGAGTCGCCATGCTTGTCTGCACAACAAAGACTGGGAGGCAGCCACTCTGACTACTGCACTCTGCAGAAGCACCTGCCTGCAGACAGCATAACATGACCACAGACAGGTCTCAGATCAGATTAGCAACAGCCTCCATAACCACTAGTGGCTCCTCAACATGTGTCTGACCCCACTCAGCCCCCTGTTGCCCTGTTTGGGCCAGCTGTGCCCTGGCTGTCCTGTCAGCCGCCCCAGAGGGGTACACACACAGACAGTGGGGCAGAGCCATGCTGTTCCTGCCAGGCCCCAGTAGCTCTGCTCCTCTGCTCTGCCATAGTGTATATAGGTCATCTACATTCCGAGCGCCACTCTTCCCAGATACAGGGTCTTTCAGAAGGAACCGTGAAGGATAAATGAGCTGATGAACTGACTGAGAGCTTTTTCAGCCTCAGATCATCACACACACATGCACACACACATATACACAAGCACACCCGCGCACACACACACACACACACACACACACACACACACACACACACACACACACACACACACACACACACACACACACACACACACACACACACACACACACACACACCATAAAGGGTGCAGACTGTTTCATATTTTTACATGAATGTGTTAATCAGTAGCCCCTGGCGGTTGGGGGGGGGGGGGGGGGGTGGTTATGCTCTCTGGGTAAATAAACAAAACAGTAGGCTAATCTTTTTGAGTGTGAAGTGTGTACTGTATTGTATATACTGTAATTACACACATCGTTCAAACCATGATAAAGCAGAAGAGAACATGCAATTCTAGTGCAGCACATGCGGCCTACAAAGTTACAAGTATAGGCTAGCGAATTTGATAAACATTTTGAAAAATACTGTAATAGGGCCTATTTTTATAATTAGTAGGCTGGTACTGTATATATATATATATACAGTAGCAGTCAAAAGTTAGGACACACCTACTCATTCAAGGGTTTTTCATTATTTTTTTAAAGTCCTCAAAACTATGAAATAACACATATGGAATCATGTAGTAACGAAAAAAGTGTTAAACAAATCAAAATATTTGTTATATTTTAGATTCTTCAAAGTAACCACGCTTTGCCTTGATGACACCTTTGCATTCTTGGCATTCTTCACCTGTAATGCTTTTCCAACAGTCTTGAAGGAGTTCCCACATACGCTGAGCACTTGTTGGTTTGGATGACTTGGACCGAAAAGCAGCCATCTCAATTGGGTTGAGGTCGGGTGACTGTGGAGGCCAGGTCATCTAATGCAGTACTCCATCACTCTCCTTCTTGGTCAAATAGCCCTTACATAGCTTGGAGGTGTGTTGGTTCATTGTCCTGTTGAAAAACAAATGATAGTCCCACTAAGCGCAAACCAGATGGGATGGCGTATCGCTGCAGAATGCTGTGCTAGCAATGCTGGTTAAGTGTGCCTTAAATTCTAAATGAATCACAGACAGTTTCACCAGCAAAGCACCATCACACCACCTCCTCCATGGTTCACGGTGGGAACCACACAAATCAAATCACATTTTATTGGTCACATACACATGGTGAGCAGATGTTATTGCGAGTGTAGCGAAATGCTTATGCTCCTAGATCCGACAGTGCAGCAGTATCTAACAGGTAATATCTAACAATTCCACAACAAAACCTAATATCTAACAAATTACAAAACAAAACCTAATACACACAATCTAAACTCGGTAAAAAAAGAAACGTCCTCTCACTGTCAACTGTATTTATTTTCAGCAAATTTAACATGTGTAAATATCTGTATGAACATAAGATTCAGCAACTGAGACATAAACTGAACAAGTTCCACAGACATGTGACTAACAGAAATTGAATAATGTGTCCCTGAACAAAGGGGGGGTTAAAAAAAAGTTACAGTCAGTATCTGGTGTGGCCACCAGTTGCATTAAGTACTGCAGTGCATCTCCTCCTCATGGACTGCACCAGATTTGCCAGTTCTTGCTGTGAGATGTTACCCCCGTCTTCCACCAAGGCAAGTTCCCGGACATTTCTGGGGGGAATGGCCCTAGCCCTCAACTTCCGATCCAACAGATCCCAGAAGTGCTCAATGGGATTGAGATCTGGGCTCTTCGCTGGCCATGGCAGAACACTGACATTCCTGTCTTGCAGGAAATCACGCACAGAACGAGCAGCATGGCTGGTGGCATTGTCATGCTGGAGGGTCATGTCAGGATGAACCTGCAGGAAGGGTACCACATGAGGGAGGAGGATGTGTTCCCTGTAACGCACAGCGTTGAGATTGCCTGCAATGACAACAAACTCAGTCCGATGATGCTGTGACACACCGCCCCAGACCATGACGGACCCTCCACCTCCAAATCGTTCCCGCTCCAGAGTACAGGCCTCGGTGTAACACTCATTCCTTCGACGATAAACGCGAATCCGACCATCACCCCTGGTGAGACAAAACCGCGACTCGGCAGTGAAGATAACTTTTTGCCAGTCCTGTCTTGTCCAGCGATGGTGGATTTGTGCCCAAGGGGCCCCAGGGTTGAGGATCAGCGGAGTGGAGAGGTTGTTTCCTACCTTCACCACCTGGGGGGCGGCCCGTCAAGAAGTCCAGGACCCAGTTGCACAGGGCGGGATCGAGACCCAGGGTCTCAAGCTTAATGATGAGTTTGGAGGATACTATGGTGTTGAATGCTGAGCTGTAGTTAATGTACAGCATTCTTACATAGGTATTCATCTTGTCCAGATGGGATAGGGCAGCGTGCAGTGTGATGGCGATTGCATTGTCTGTGGACTTATTGGGGCGGTAAGCAAATTTGAGTGGGTCTAAGATGACAGGTAAGGTAGAGGGGATATGATCCTTTACTAGTCTCTCAAAGCGCTTCATAATGACAGAAGTAAGTGCTACAGGACGATAGTCATTTAGTTAAGTTACCTTAGCTTTCTTGGGAACAGGAACAATGGTGGCCATATTGAAGCATGTGGGTACAGCAGACTGGGATAGCGATTGATTGAATATGTCCGGAAACACACCAGCCAGCTGGTCTGCGCATGCTCTGAGGATGCGGCTAGGAATGCCGTCTGGGCTGGCAGCCTTGCGAGGGTTACACGTTTAAATGTTTTACTCACATCGGCCACGGAGAAAGAGAGCCCACAGTCTTCGGTAGCAGGCCGTGTTGGTGGCACTGTATTGATCATCCGTTCACCTACTCTGCATCTCACAAAGACACGGCGGTTGGAACCAAAAATCTCAAATTTGGACTAATCAGACCAAAGGACAGATTTCCACCGGTCTAATGTCCATTGCTTGTGTTTCTTGGCCTAAGCAAGTATTTTCTTCTTATTGGTGTCCTTTAGTAGTGGTTTCTTTGCAGCAATTCGACCATGAAGGCCTGATTCACGCAGTCTGCTGTAAACAGTTGATGTCGAGATGTGTCTGTTACTTGAACTCTGTGAAGCATTTATTTGTGCTGCAATTTCTGAGGCTGGTAAGTCAAATTAACTTATCCTCTGCAGCAGAGGTAACTCTGGGTCTTCCTCTCCTGAGGCGGTCCTCGTGAGAGCCAGTTTCGTCATAGCGCTTGATGGTTTTTCCGACTGCACTTGAAGAAACTTTGAAAGTTCTTGAAATTTTACGGATTGACTGATCTTCATGTCTTCAAGTAAGGATGGACTGTTGTTTCTCTTTGCTTATTTGAGTTGTTCTTGCCATAATATGGACTTGGTCTTTTACCAAATAGGGCTATCTTCTGTATACCAATGCGTCCTTGTCACAACACAACTAATTGGCTCAAATGCATTAAGAAGGAAAGAAATTCCACAAATTAAATTTTAACTATGCACACCTGTTAATTGAAATGCATTTCAGGTGACTACCTCATGAAGCTGGTTGAGAGAATGCCAACAGTGTGCAAAGCTGTCATCAAGGCAAAGGGTGGCTACTTCGAGGAATCTAAAATATATTTTGATTTGTTTAACACTTTTTTGGTTATTACATGATTCCATGTGTTATCATAGTTTTGATGTCTTCACTACTATTCTACAATGTAGAAAATAGTAAACATAAAGAAAAACCGTTGAAAGAGTAGGTGTGTTCAATCTTTTGACTTGTACTGTATAGTCTACCTTTCATAATATTTTCCCTAATGTTATTAGCCTATACCTCCTCTTTCTCTCTCTATTGTTGCTTCATTCCTCCTTCCCTTTCAACAGATAAATGAAATAAGTTTTGTTGTCCTCATCTTCATCATTGTAATGACATGCTTGAATAATATAGGACTAGAATTAGACGCAGACGGCTTTCACTTCTCTTCACGAAGACTGATGGTTATGGGTCTGAATAGATAACTGCTATAGCTACCGCCATCGCGCGTTCACTCTTCTTTCCATCTACCCGTGGGTTATATTGGCTGCTGCATTTAACATTCAGCAAACAAGAGCTTGCGTCCCTCTTCAAATAGTCTATTGGTATAAGAAATGCTAAAATAATTATGTCCAACAAGCTATTCTAGTCTAACTTTTTCTGCATGGGACTCCAAGAGCTAAGGAGCAGTTTTTAAGGAGAGGCCAGCAGAGCACAGGTGCTTGCATATTGTGCAAGAGATAGAGGCTGCAAGTTAGAAGCTTATTATGCATAACCCATCATTAATTAGCTAAATATAAGGCTACTACTGCATTGAATGTATTACTTGAAAGAGGTAAGCTAGGACATCTATATATAGGGCTATATATCACTCTAGAAAATATTATCTTTTTTGGATTCAATTCGAATGGGGGTGATGGAGAGAGAGAGAGAAAGACTGCGAGAGACTGCTCGCGTGTGCACTGATTTACAGCAATAATATGATAGAGTGATAGGCTGTTTTAAAACTCTGGAGCTGCAATTAAAACAATTATAATATTTACAATTAAAAACAAGGTGACCCCTGAAAGCCAGATGGAGACTGGTAAATTAGATGCTCATTCTGTGTTTATTTTACTGTAGCATAGGCTATGCTGCAGAAAATGTAGGCCTACCTTTCACAAGAAAAAGAGTTCCCATGATGAGATGATGGGTCTTCATGCATTGTGAACTGCACTCCATACTGAGATGGGCTGTATATAATCCATATAATTTAACAGTTCCGTTTCACCCCATGCTGTTCATATAAATAATGTATTATAATTTCTGGTTTCTCGCAGTTATTTATCACGGGAAAGGGGAGTGGTTTTGGGCTGTAAATCTTGTAACGTTCCCGCCATTCAACCCTAGTGTGTGTGTGTGTGTGTGTGTGTGTGGTGTTGTGTGTGTGTGTGTGTGGTGTGTGTGTGTGTGTGTGTGTGTGTGTGTGTGTGTGTGTGTGTTGTGTGTGTGTGTGTGGTGTGTGTGTGTGTGTGGTGTGTTGTGTGTTGAGGGAAGGGAAGGGAAGAGAGGGTGTGAACACAGACAGCAGAAGACATTTTTAGATTAATAACAGCACTGCTATACAAACACATATTCTCCTCCAGGGGCAATGCTTCTCCCCTGCATACAATTTAGCCATTCTACAACAATTACGCAATCATCTGCTAAGAGTGCAGGTCCTCCTTTTTTGTGTAGTATCTCAATGGGAGTCTGATTTTCCGGTTGGATTTAATTGCATTTGAGTAGGATATTTTGAATATATTGGATTGATGATTTATCTGGTATGCAGAGAGATTGTGTATCATATCATGTGACATAGACTCTCATGAACTCTCATGAACTCTCAACACTCTCATCCACCATCTTGGCATTGCTAGTGTAACGGATGTGAAATGGCTAGCTAGTTAGCGGGTACGCGCTAAGTAGCGGTTCAATCAGTTACGTCACTTGCTCTTGAAACCTATTAGTAGTGTTGCCCCTTGCTCGCAAGGGCCGTGGGTTTTGTGGACGATGGGTAATGACGCGTCGTGGGTGGACTGTTGTTGATGTGGTGCAGAGGGTCCCTGGTTCGCGCCCGTGTCGGGCGAGGGGACGTTTAAAGTTATACTGTTACATTGATGCTGTTGACCCGGGATCACTGGTTGCTGCGGAAAAAGAGGAGGTTGAAAGGGGGGTGAGTGTAACGGATGTGAAATGGCTAGCTAGTTAGCGGGTACGCGCTAGTAGCGGTTCAATCAGTTGCTCTGAAAACCTATTAGTAGTGTTGCCCCTTGCTCTGCAAGGGCCGCGGTTTTGTGGAGCGATGAGGTTAACGACGCTTCGTGGGTGACTGTTGTTGATGTGTGCAGAGGGTCCCTGGTTCGCGCCCGTGTCGGGGCGAGGGGACGGTTTAAAGTTATACTGTTACACTGCAGCAGTTTCAAATGGCACACTCCCTATACCTCTTTCTGCACACAGCCAATCCAAACCCTTGCTTCCATATTCTCCACCCACACACATCCTCCAGACACCCCATTCTGACACACCCCCACCCACACCCCTCAGTTCATATCCCTCACCCAACATCACCCAATGGGAAACCCACAATAAATGGCCACATCTCTCTCTGAGTGATGTGTATTGCAGCAGAGGGCAGGATGGCATACAGTTCATAAAGCAGAGGGAGAATATACACTGTGAGCTGCATTGCAGAGGCTACAGCCAGGGCTAGCTGCTCCTCTGCAGGCCTACATGCTTTACATTTATTATGCATGTTTAGGAAAAAGGGTGCGTGTTTGTGTGTGTCTGTGTTTTTATGTTTATGGCCTTTTTCCGTATGTGTGGTTGCCAAGACAAATAATGCAGTCCTGAATGCATCTGTGACTCATACATGCCCTCAGGTTTGTGTGTTCATTAGATGTGGTAGTGATTGTGAATGTTGGAGTAGCATGGTTAGTTGTGACAAACAGTGGATAAGGGTTGACGTACAGTGCATTCAGAAAGTATTCAGACCTCTTGACTTTTTCCACATTTTGTTATGTTACAGCCTTATTCTAAAATGGATTAAAAACATTTTTTTTTCATAAATCTACACACAACACCCCATAATGACAAAGCAAAAACAGGTTTTTATATATCACATTTACATAAGTATTCAGACCCTTTACTCAGTACTTTGCTGAAGCACCTTTGGCAGCGATTACAGCCTTGAGTCTTCTTGGGTATGACGCTACAAGCTTGGCACACCTGTATTTTGGGAGTTTCTCCCATTCTTCTCTGCAGATCCTCTCAAGCTCTGTCAGGTTGGATGGGGAGCGTCGCTGCACAGCTATTTTCAGGTCTCTCCAGAGATGTTCGATCGGGTTCAAGTCCGAGTTCTGGCTGGGCCACTCAAGGACATTTAGAGACTTGTCCCAAAGCCACTCCTGCATTGTCTTGGCTGTGTGCTTAGGGTTGTTGTCCTGTTGGAAGTTGAACCTTCGCCCCAGTCTGAAGTCCTGAGTGCTCTGGAGCATGTTTTCATCAAGGATCTCTCTGTACTTTGCTCCGTTCATCTTTCCCTCAATCCTGATTAGTCTCCCAGTACCTGCCGCTGAAAAACATCCCCACAGCATGATGCTGCCACCACCATGCTTCACTGTAGGGATGGTGCCACATTTCATCCAGACGTTACGCTTGGCATTCAGGCCAAAGAGTTCAGTCTTGGTTTCATCAGACCAGAGAATCTTGTTTCTCATGGTCTGAGAGTCTTTAGGAGCCTTTTGGCAAACTCCAAGCAGGCTGTCATGTGCATTTTATTGAGGAGTGGCTTCCGTCTGGCCACTCTACTATAAAGGCCTGATTGGTAGAGTGCTGTAGAGATGGTTGTCCTTCTGGAAGGTTCACCAATCACCACAGAGGAACTCTGGAGCACTGTCAGAGGGACCATCGATTTCTTGGTCACCTCCCTGACCAAGGCCCTTCTACCCCGATTGTTCAGTTTGGCCGGGAGGCCAGCTCTAGGAAGAGTCTTGGTGGTTCCATATTTCTTCCATTTAAGAAATGGAGGCCACTGTGTTCTTGGTGACCTTCAATGCTGCATAATGTTTTTGGTAGCCTAATGCAGATCTGTGCCTTGACACAATCCTGTCTCTGAGCTCTACAGACAATTCCTTCGCCCTCATGGCTTGGTTTTTGCTCTGACATGCACTGTCAACTGTGGGACATTATATAGACAGGTGTGTGCCTTTCAAAAATCATGTCCAATCAATTGAATTTACAGGTGGACACAGGTGGACTCCAATTAAGTTGTAGAAACATTTCAAGGATGATAAATGGAAACAGGAGYTTTCAAGGATGGTCAATGCAACTGAGCTCAATTTTGAGTCTCGTAGCGAAGGGTCTGAATACATATAAATAAGATATTTCAGTTTATAATTTTTTATTCATTTGCAAAATTTTCAAAAAAACTGTTTTCGCTTTGTCATTATGGGGTATTGGGTGTAGATTGATGAATTTAATCATTTTTAGAATAAGGCTGTAACATAACAAAATGTGGAAAAAGTAAGTGGGTCTGAATACTTTCCGAAGGCACTGTATACAATATGATAAGGAGCTTGGAGTAGATCGTCAGAGCGTTCTGTTTTCCTCTGCTTACCATTCTTCTCACTCTCGCTTTGTTCCTTCTCTCTCTCATCTCTCTCCTTCTCTCTCTCCTTCTCTCTCCTCTTTCATTCTCATGCCTCTATGTAACTACCACCTCCCGTCCCTATTTTTATCTCTCACCTCTTTCTTTCAATCCCATCACACCTGCTCTCTCCATCTGACTCCTTCCCTCCCTTTCTTTCCTGTCCTTCTCTCCTCCTCCTCAAATCAAATCAAATTGCATTTGTCACATGTGCCGAATACAACAGGTGTAGACCTTACAGTGCAATGCTTACTTACAAGCCCTTAACCAACAATGCTTTAATAAGTTTTAAGGGAAAAAAAGTGTTAAGTAAAAAATAGATAATCAAAAAATGTGTAATAAAATTAAAATGAACAAATAATTAAACAGCAGCAGTAAAATAACAATAGTGAGGCTATATACAGGGGGTGCCGGCACAGAGTCAATGTGGGGGGCACCGGTCAGTCGAGGCAATTGAGGTAATACGCCCATGCAGGTAGAGTTAAAGCGACCATGTATAGACAATAAACAGAGAGTAGCAGCATGTTTATGTGATGTTTCCTCTGTCGCTCTGCCTCTCAGTCAACACATCTGATGGGAGGTGAAGTGATACACAACAGACCATGATAACCCAAGGCAAGCCAGATTGTTAAGTTACACAGACCAGAGACACATCAGTGTGCAAAGATATTTGCACGCACCTTAACAGACACACACACACACACACACACACACACACACACACACACACACAACAACACACACCACACACCACACACACACACACACACACACACACACACACAAACACACACACACACACACACACACACACACACACACACACACACACACACACGTTCCCAGATACACATCAAACTGTGATTATACTGGCACACTGGAAACATCCACCAAATTAAATGCTGCCGGGATTACCTAAACTAGACTGATTAAAAGCATGGTGTCAACCTTGAAGGGATAATTAGAGCATTAGAGGAGGAAGTATATCTGAGAGTGGGTCTGTGGGTGTCTGATTGTATAGTTCTTTTGATATTGAAAGTGTATCGTCTGTTTCCATTTCCTTTTTGGTGAGTATTTTTTATGAATGTAGTATTGGCTGGACTATGGGAGTCACTTCCTTGACATGTATTTCAACTTTTAACCCTTAAGCTTACCGACTGGGGTTTTGACCCCAGAGGGGCGTTTTTATCATATCCCAAAAGTAGTTTATTCAATTCTTCAAAATGTTCATGATTTTGTCTAACCTAACGTAGTAAGCGTAAAAAGACGCCTGAGTAGAGGTTCCACTTTCATTTTTCACAGTAATTGGAAGTTAGGTTGAAAATACTGTATCCCTGAAAAACGGATGGTAGCGTTTCTGGGCACTCTGCATAGCCTAGACTTTGTCAATCAAGTTGTTCTTAACAAATCTAAATCATTGTTTAGTTTTTCTGTATCTATATGGACTTTCAAAATCTAATTTCTAGTCCTTTGGGGTCATTTTGACCCTAGCCAAAAACACACAATTCCCCCTATACCAGCACTTCCTATACTCGGTGCTCGTTTTGGTTTTTGCTATAACATTACACAGCTGATCAGCTGTGTAGTGCAGAAACCCAAAAGTGCACCCCTAGGGGTCCTGAGGACCGAGTTTGGGAAACCCTGCCCTATAGTAATTTGATAAATTGGACCTTTATTTTAATCTAGGTTTCTCTGGAGACGTACTATTAAGTAGTACACATCATCAGAGGGTGGAAGGGGACCTGTATCATTCATTTTGACCAGATAGACAGATCACCTGCAGAGATACACTGCAGCTAGCTCCCCATGTACTTGCCTAAGATTGTACTTTTCAATACCACATCATATGACTGTGTACAAAACCAAAGTTATTCTCCAAAAATGCTTTATTCTACTGAAAATGTGATATAAATACCAGAATTCTTATAATATCCTCCAATATGCTATGTGTGCAACTTGTTATGATTTGGTTGCTATATCATTTGCTTTGAAGTGACTTAGAACATGTGGGCATGCTTTTTGAAGCATGCTGCCAAAGCCCCTAYCACTCCCATTGTTTCACTAACAGCGATGCTAATGCTGGTAAATGAGCTTTTTATTACTAATGTGGATTGTACTTTGTAAAACTACACATTTATATGAAAGAAAAATTCATATTTTCGTTTTCCAGAAAATGCAAATGAATGATAATTTTGCTAAAATAAGTCTGTTTTAGTCTTTATTTATTTAGTACATGTCTAATGGTGTTTTGATAAGACATAAGTTGATATTTTGTTATTATTGTTGTTTTTTCCAATAGTTTCTTCTTCGGTATATGTAAAATATGTTGGTAGCTTGAGGGTTGCAAAAACAATTCATAGCCTTTAGGTGATCCATACTCAGAGAATGATGGTCAAAATATAAATTGTGACCTGAACTCAAGTTATGACATCACCCGTAATTATATTTGAATACAAACTTAATTGGCAGCTATTTGTGATGTCATGAATCAGGAATATTCAGTCCTGAATTATGACATCGTACGGGAAATCTATGACAAAGAACTGAGTTGGTAGTTTATGGTGATGTCATCAATCAGAATGTACAGACCTGAGTTATGACATCAGGCGGCAAAACTGACCAAGGACTGAGTTGGTAGCCTATTGTGATGTGTCACGATCGTGTGGAGAGACAGACCAAGGCGCAGCGTGATATTGATACATCTTCTCTTTATTAATGAAGATGAATGAACACGACACGAAACACTTTAACAAACTAACAAAAAAACAACAAACGACCGTGAAGCTATAAACGTAGTGCACACACACAGGCTACAAACATTCAACATAGACAATTACCCACAAACACCTAAAGCCTATGGCTACCTTAAATATGGCACCCAATCAGAGACAACAATAACCAGCTGTCTCTGATTGAGAACCAAATCAGGCAACCATAGACTTTCCTAAACAACTACACTCAACCATAGACAATTCTAAACACCTACACTGAACACAACCCCATCTACTCTATGAAACCCCCTCAACCATACAAACCACACTAGACAATACAAAAACACATACTAACCCATGTCACACCCTGACCTAACTAAAATACTAATGAAAACAAAGATAACTAAGGCCAGGGTGTGACATGATGCCATCAATCAGAACGTTTGAGTTTTTCTAAACAACCTGGTGGGCCAGCACACACATCTGGCTGGTTTTGATAGGCTATGACCAAAACTGTACTTTACTTTCAGCTCATTAATGTGTTGATACGACAGGGGATAATATTGATGTATCTAATGAGCATATGTGAATGTGTGTTTTGTGTTCCAGCTCGGTCCATATGGAGGAGTCGTCAGTGATGCAGGGAGCCCAGGGGATGCTGGTCCAGAACTGGCCCACAGTGTCCAGTGCTGCAGGTGAAATGGCTGGCTGGGTGGGGGTCAAAAGCACACAGTGTTTATCTGCTGCCCGCTCCTGTAATGGAGGCACTCTGCACACATAGTGATGTGAAATGACAGAAGATAAATAGAAATAAGGAAGTCAGATGGGAAACATGCAGGTGACCTTTTAGAATCCCTGCCAGATGAATGTTAAGCATTAGCACTGAGACTCCAGAGGGAGCATGCTGGAAAGACTAGACGAAGGCCAATGACAGACAGCAACACAATCTGCCAAAATAAAAGAGCCAATGAGAAGCTGTTACAAGACAAGCAAATGTGGGCTTATATCTGTCTGTTGGTCTGGTAGGGGAAATTGGGACAGACTTTGATAGGTGAAGTGAAGTGTGACACTGCACCATGCCTGACTTAATAGTTGTGATGGGGTGCTGTTGGGAGTGGTACATTTGAAACCATTGCCACTGACAAAAGAAGAGAGAAAGCAAGGCATTAATTTGTCCATATACACAGTATCTTAGATAAAATGGAGCGAAAACAATCGCCTTTGAAGACTATTTTAGGAATCTGTCTGGTAGTGAAGAGAGGGATAACTAGACAGCGAGTGAGAGAGACAGAGGGCTGACTTGATCACAGTTGACTGGTTCGCTCCTGTGGTTGTATTCTGAGGGGTTGTCAGAATGCCTAGGCGCTGGTTTGGTGTTCCTGTCAGCTGCCTGCCTCCTCTCTAATGCCTGCCAGCCCAGGCTGAGGACTCATCCATTTACTGTCCAGTGACAGGAGTTAGAGAACAGGTGTAGGACCCTAAGGTGGTTGAGGTATCATCACAGTGATGGACTGAAGTGTGTCTGTTTATATGTGTGTGTCTGCACAAGCTGAAATTGAGTTTGGAGATTGAGGGAGAGAGAGAGTAGGGTTAACGAGAGGGACAGAGAGAGTAGGGGTAACGATTGAGAGCGGGAGAGAGTGTATCAAGCTATTGATTTTTTCTTTCTTACTGACTGACGTTTTTTTAAGCTTATGGAAAATTTACACTCTGTGGTCTTGCAGAGAATCCAATACTCTGTGGAGGCAGAGGACATGCAGAGTGTACTGCAGGCTTATCAGAAATGTCATGCAGGGTTAATAGGGGCTTAGTGCTACATCCTGGTATGCTGCAAGGTGAGACAGTTTTCATAATAGGGGAAGTAAGCAAAGCAATGGCTTATACAGTATACAGTATATATGATGTCATATAGCAGGATTGGCTTTGTTTCCAAATGTTGTATCAAGTAGGGTTGGAAGTGTAAAGGAAAGAATTCACATACTGCATAGTAGAGCTATTGCACCTCAAAGAGAGAGTATACTTCCTCAATGTGATTCATTTGAGTTACCTGCAGAGAAAGGGGAAGGAGGCACGGTTGGATTAAGATCAGACACAGAGTTAGACAGAGAGGGTGTTGAATAAGGCATGGCAAGACAGCCATCTTTTTTAGAGTACTATTGGAATTCTGAGTAATTTGGGAGAGAACAAAAGAGAGACACAAATGACAAGGATGGTAAAGGAAAGAGAGGTATGGGGGTTTGGAGAAAGAGAAAGGTTTAGGATTGTCAGGGCCCTGCAGTACTTGCTAGGGAAAGCTATGTGACTTGTTTCTAGGCAACGCTGTCTAACTGAGAGATTGCTGCACCAGCCTACATCAACAGGGAGTGGGTGAAGGCAGTTTCCACGGCAACCATTCAAAACCTGAATGGAAGATTTAGAGGATGACAGAGAAACAGAGAGGAAGGGAGGAGAGAGAGACAGAGAGAAGAGAAGAGATGGATAGGTGTTAAGAGGAAAGAGTGAACAGTCAGACATGGAGAAGAATGAAAATGGAGGTGGAAAAGTAAGACAGACAAACAGTGAGCTTTTAGGAGAAAAATGGATTCATAAAGAATGCGGATACAGCATGTACACACACACACACACACACACACACACACACACACACACACACACACACACACACAGAATAAATAGTGTAGAATAATACAAATAAAACACACACACACAAATAACATAAACACACACTCATATTCTGAAACCTTAAGCTAACGCATGCTCTTTAAATTGGGTTGTGTAGAACAAAAAAGAAGATTGGGTTGAGGAGTAACCCAGATTGGACCAGGAATAATGGACTTGAATGTAGAACACTGGGTGCTGAAATGAGGCTAGAACCACCCCAGACAGCTGGGTACCATGGTAACCTCCTTACAGAAAGCTATAGTAACCTGCAAATCAGCAGCCACAGCATGTTCATTTTAATATGATGTTAACGGAGGGGGGAAATAGGAAATGGTCAGGGTAGAGCAGAGCTCCAAATAAGCCTCCATATTACTGGAGATACAAAGACACTGTGTGTGCAGAGCGTGTCACGCCTGCTCCCGCATAGCCCCCGCCGAGAATTAGACTCACAAAAGACTCTGCCACATCTTCCACAGAGTAACATTCGGCAAATTGATACAACTCTTTCATGTAGACACGCAAAAGAGATGAAGAGAGGGGGAGATAAAAACAGAAAAAGAAGAGGAAGTACAGGTGTAGAACTGTTTGTTGGTTTCTTTCAATAGGTGCACATTTGCTAAATACATTAGATTATTCCATCTACACACACCACTTTCAAACATGTGGCCCTCTCCAAACCAATGGCAAGCTCAACTGACCTGCTTTGACAAATAATCAATGCACTCAAAATGTTGTTGATCAGTATAAGCTACCTCCATTAACACAATCACAGTGGGCTTGAGGAAAGTGATGTACTTTAGGTGTGGTAATGGTGTTGTACTGTAATAACTTCCCCACACTAACCAGGGACAGAGGTTTAATTTAGTTTCTACTGTAAAATAATCAAGCCCTAGGAAACCAAAAGTACTGAAGAGGGTGTCGTACTAGCTCCATCTAGGAAACCAAAAGTACTGAAGAGGGTATCGTACTAGCTCCATCTAGGGAACCTAAAGTACTGAAGAGGGAGTCATACTAGCTCCATCAAGCCCTAGGAAACCTAAAGTACTGAAGAGGGAGTCATACTAGCTCCATCAAGCCCTAGGAAACCAAAAGTACTGAAGAGGGAGTCATACTAGCTCCATCAAGCCCTAGCGACACAGGTCTCTCAGTCCCACAACAGCTTCTCTGGGCTCGGCAGACACAGTGCTCTCAGTCCCACAACAGCTTTCTCTGGGCTCGACAGACACGTGCTCTCAGTCCCACAACAGCTTCTCTGGGCTCGGCAGACACAGTGCTCTCAGTCCCACAACAGCTTCTCTGGGCTCGGCAGACACAGTGCTCTCAGTCCACAAAGCTTTCTCTGGGCTCGAAGACACAGTGCTCTCAGTCCCACAACAGCTTCTCTGGGCTCGACAGACACAGTGCTCTCAGTCCCACAACAGCTTCTCTGGGCTGCGCAGACACAGTGCTCTCAGTCCACAACACAGCTTCTCCTGGGCTCGGACAGACACAGTGCTCTCAGTCCCACAACAGCTTCTCTGGGCTCGACAGACACAGTGCTCTCAGTCCCACAACAGCTTCTCTGGGCTCGACAGACACAGTGCTCTCAGTCCCACAACAGCTTCTCTGGGCTCGCAGACACAGTGCTCTCAGTCCCACAACAGCTTCTCTGGGCTCGCAGCACACAGTGCTCTCAGTCCCAAACAGCTTCTCTGGCGTCGACAGACACAGTGCCTCTCAGTCGCCACAAACAGCATTATCTGGGCTCTGACCTACTTTCTGCCTGTGTTTTATTTAGATCAAACTAAGGCACCGCAAAGAGATTATTTTTTGTTTTTCATTTGTAGGTTAATTATGGAATGGCTGGAGGTGCCTAATTGAATTCATGCATGGTCCCACAGGGACGTTGTACTCAAATATAGCCTACTATTCTGACAAGATCCTTAAAGTGAAACTGTGTGTGTGTGTGTGTGTGTGTGTGTGTGTGTGTGTGTGTTGTGTGTGTGTGTGTGTGTGTGTGTGTGTGTGTGTGTGTGTGTGTGTGTGTGTGTGTGTGTGTGTGTGTGTGTGTGTGTGTGTGTGTGTGTGTGTGTGTGTGTGTGTGTGTGTGTGCATGCCTGCAATGACTGTAATATACAATGCAAGAGCTCCTCAGAATAAAGTAAATGAAATGAAACAAACACATAGATCCGCTTTGACTCCCTCTTCAGTACTTTAGGTTCCCTAGATGGAGCAAGTACGACACCCTCTTAGTACTTTAGGTTCCCTAGATGGAGCTAGTACGACACCCTCTTCAGTACTTTTGGTTCCTATGATGGAAGATAGCGACTCCCTCTTCAGTATTTAGGTTTCCCTAGGGCTTTGATGGAGCTAGTATGACTCCCTCTTCAGTATTTAGGTTCCCTAGATGGAGCTAGAACGACTCCCTCTTCAGTACTTTAGGTTCCCTAGGGCTTGATGGAGCTAGTATGACTCCCTCTTCAGTACTTTTGGTTTCCTAGGGCTTGATGGAGCTAGTACGACTCCCTCTTCAGTACTTTAGGTTCCCTAGGGCTTGATGGAGCTAGTACGACACCCTCTTCA
>NC_036860.1:54293593-54347460 GCF_002910315.2 Salvelinus sp. IW2-2015
CTTGATGGAGCTAGTATGACTCCCTCTTCAGTACTTTAGGTTCCCTAGATGGAGCTAGTACGACACCCTCTCAGTACTTGGTTTCCTAGGCCTGATGGAGCTAGTATGACACCCTCTTCAGTACTTTTGGTTTCCTAGATGGATCTAGTACGACACCCTCTTCAGTACTTTAGGTTCCCTAGGGCTTGATGGAGCTAGTATGACTCCCTCTTCAGTACTTTAGGTTCCCTAGATGGAGCTAGTATCGACTCCCTCTTCAGTACTTTAGGTTCCCTAGAATGGAGCAAGTATGACTCCCTCTTCAGTACTTTTAGGTTCCCTAGATGGAGCTAGTACGACACCCCTCTTCAGTACTTTTGGTTCCTAGGGCTTGATGGAGCTATTATGACTCCCTCTTCAGTAATTTTGGTTTCCTAGGGCTTGATGGAGCTAGTACGACACCCTCTTCAGTACTTTAGGTTCCCTAGGGCTGATGGAGCTAGTATGACTCCCTCTTCAGTACTTTAGGTTCCCTATTGATGGAGCTAGTACGACACCCTCTTCAGTACTTTAGTTCCTAGGGCTTGATGGATCTAGTAGACACCCTCTTCAGTACTTTTGGTTTCCTAGGGCTTGATGGAGCTAGTACGACACCCTCTTCAATACTTTTGGTTTCCTAGGGCTTGATGGAGCTAGTATGACTCCCTCTTCAGTACTTTTGGTTCCTAGGGCTTGATGGAGCTAGTATGACTCCCTTTTCAGTACTTTTGGTTTCTAGGGCTTGATGGAGCTAGTAGACACCCTCTTCAGTACTTTTGGTTTCCTAGATGGAGCTAGTACGACACCCTCTTTCAGTACTTTAGGTTCCCTAGGGCTTGATGGAGCTAGTATGACTCCCTCTTCAGTACTTTAGGTTCCCTAGATGGAGCAAGTACGACACCCTCTTCAGTACTTTAGGTTCCCTAGGGCTTGATGGAGCTAGTATGACTCCCTCTTCAGTACTTTGGTTCCTAGGGCTTGATGGAGCTAGTAGACTCCCTCTTCAGTACTTTAGTTCCCTAGATGGAGCTAGTTACGACACCCTCTTCAGTACTTTAGGTTCCCTAGGCTTGATGGAGCTAGTACGACACCCTCTTCAGTACTTTTGGTTTCCTAGGGCTTGATGGAGCTAGTATGACTCCTCTTCAGTTCTTTTGGTTTCCTAGGGCTTGATGAGCTAGTAGACCCCCTCTTCAGTACCTTTGGTTTCCTAAGGGCTTGATGGAGCTAGTATGACTCCCTCTTCAGTACTTTGTTTCCCGAGCCCAGAGAAGCTGTTGTGGGACTGAGAGCACAGTATCTGTCGAGCCCAGAGAACATCACCTCACTCTTTCTTTTCCTTACTAACGCCTTCTCATTTCCCCTCTTCTTTTTCTGCATTGTTCTTCACCTCAATCGCTGTCTCCCTTCGTATGCCTCTCTGTCTCTTGCCTGCTGGTTATAATTACATTTCTTTCATATCTTGCATTATACTCTATGCTAAATGAAAGGAGACTAGGGTCTCATTCTCTTAGTACTTCAGTTCACCCTCTCTAGGCTCTTTTGGTCTTTTTCTTTCATTGTCTCTTCCGCTTGCCTTGCTTCTCTCTCACTCTCTCTGTCATATTCATGATTGCATATTATATCAGATTCTCTCTCTTTTTCCACTGCTGTGTCGAGCCCTTGTGAGAGTGGGATTAGGTTAGTGCTGGGTTTTCACAGTTCCTGTCATCCTTACGTGCTAATTCTTGTCACATCACAAGTGTTAAACATCCCAGTACCTCTCTGCCGTTAAAGGTCACGTCTGTTTAGTCTAACCTTGTGTTCTCAGCTGCACCACTGGCTGATAAAGTTATACTCCCTGCAATCACTTTCCCCTTTAGTTTATCGGTGTGCCTCTGGATTTAATTATTTTGCTTATCTATGCTGTATCCAGTTGTCATACTTGAGTAAAAGTAAAGATACCTTAATAGAAAATGACTCAAGTAAAAATGAAAGTCGCCCAGTAAAATACTACTTGAGTAAAGATCTAAAAGTATTTGGTTTGAAATATACTTAAATATAAATAGTAAATGTAATTGCTAAAATATACTTAAGTATCAAAAGTAAAAGTATAAATAATTTCAAATGTCTTAAATTAAGCAAACCAGACGGCCCAATGTTCCTATTTTTTATGTACTGATAGCCAAGGGCTATCTCCAACACTCAGACATCATTTACAAATTAAGCATTTGTGTTTAGTGAGTCCGCCAGATCAGAGGCAGTAGGGATGACCAGGGATGTTCTCTTGATGAATGTGTGAGTTGGACCATTTTCCTGTCCTGCTAAGCATATCAAAATATATGTGGGTGTCAGGGAAAATATATGGAGTAAAAAGTACAATATTTCTTTAGAAATGTAGTGAAGTAAAAGTGATCAAAAATTGAAATAGTAAAGTACAGATACCCCAAAAAACGACTTAAATARTGCTTTAAAGTATTTTTACTTATGTACTTTACACCACTGGCTGTATTACAGCTGTGGTAACACTTTACCTCAGCCAGAAATAGGAGACTGAATAAGGCTCAATTTATGAATGTGCTGGTATGTTCAGAATCTCACTGTGGTAATGAATAATAGTGATGAAGATGATAATGAATAAGACATAGCTCTTCTATCTCTCTCTGTTTCTTCTCTTTCTCTCTTGTAGATGGTGAGGGGGGTGAGCTGTCCCCTCCGGTTGGAGCTGGCATCGACAGTAACAGCTGGCACTTCCGTTACGGGCCTGGCCCTGGCTACGGCCCCCCTCAGGTCCTGAAGCCTGGAGACATTCCCCCTGAAGCCTTCATCATTCCCGGCTCTCCCGCCATCCTCTCAATCCGCCAGGGCCCGGGAGGAGAGGATGACAAGAGTGATTTCATTTCCTTCGGCAAGAAGGAGGAAGCCAAGAAGAAGAAAAAGAAGAAGAAGGAGAAGAAAGACAAGAAAGAAAAGGGGAAGGAGGATGTGGACGAGTAGAGAAGAAAGGGGAGATATGAAAACAGAGCTACCAACTAAAGTCCAAATAACAGCTGCAAGACAAAAAGCCAAATGTATATTTTTGAATCAGGAGAGTTTCCATGTGTTGTGTTTGCATAGTTAAGTCTGCCCAGCCAAGTCCCCATTAGCAGAGGCCTATCTCTATAAAACATGTAAGTAGCCAATAGTAGCCTCTGCCAGATTGGCCCTCTGAAGCTTCCATACCTCTGGCTATAAAACAGTATTTTTAAATATATTTAATAGGCTCTCATTTACCAGACATTTGCTGAAAATTCAACAAAAATCTATTTGATTCGAATAACCTTTCTATAAAGATGATAATGCAATCAACTACCGATACCCAGACGTTTCATGTATAAAATGCCATACAGTATGTGAGAGAAACCTCACATACCCTATTAATGGTGGTGCTATAGTCCTGCCAGCCAGCCCGCCTCCCCAAACTTGCTTGAAATGGGACCCTCCTCCCTGGCCCTTCTGGCCCCTTGTTGGCATCTCTGTCTTTAATCTGCCCCTTGCCTCCTCTGCTCTCCTGATTGGAGGGGGAGAGGAGGAGCTCAATCTGACAAAGAGTGACACAGAGGCTCTCATCTACCAGTAAGATGGAAGCCCTTTGCAAAAAAATGAGTCGTTTTTTTCTACAAAAACACACACACCACACACACACACACACACACACCACACACACACACACACAACCACCACACACACACACACACACACACACACACACACACACACACACACACACACACACACACACACACACACAAGACAGTCTAGGGCGGACAGGTAGACACCTCTCTGGATAGTGTACAGCTCTAACTCAGCCAAAAGACTGAGGCCTATTTCAGTGGCCTCTTTTCTATGGGAGTGTAATATATGACAGGAACTCTTGCTTGTTGTTTCATTTCTGTTCAAGCCTGATCCCCCCCCACTTCTGTCAGTCAATGTTCAATAGTCAATGTTCAGTAGTTCTTTAAGCCCCGCCTCTTTACCTTGCCCACTTTGGTGCTAGTAGGATTCACTCACACGCCTCGTCTGTTGACGCCTCTCCTCCGTCCTCCGATCACCATGTTCAGGAGGCCACTCTCAAAGACACTCTTAACTTCTGATAACTTGTTCCTCTGCAAACACAGCAACAGAATGAACCTGTATAACACACTCACACACTTTCTGTTAGCTTTAACCGAGCCTTGCTACTGAAATATCAACGTTCTTAGCACTGTTTTGGGGACAAGTTGCCGTCTCTTCCACCAGTTACACACAGGGTAGTGGGGCAAACATAAGGAGCTTATGGACTGGCTTCCTTCTTTCCAGATGGAGAGAAAAAGAGGGATGGAAGGACATAGAGGCAAGGAGAGAGAAGTGGATTTGTAGTGATGGGCACTCCAGTCCACAGACATTCCCTGGAGAGCTTTGTTGCTGTGTTAAATTCTTTACTCATATTTTGTGATGAAAAGGAAGCATCAACAGCATTGAGTCTTCTCCAGAATAGAGCATCCCCAGAATGAACTCAGTATGTGTGAGGGCTAATTCCACAGCATCGCCTACTCACCTCTCTGTTTCCTCTTCCTGGCTGATATCTGACCAATCAGAGGGGACAGAGAGATGATGCTAGCGCTGCTATTGGACTGAATCCCCCCATATTATACACGTGCTCCCCCTTCAGGTATGAATCTGTGCTGTCAGATCACTAAGTGGCTGTTTGCATGTTATAAGCAAAGGAAATATATATATAGATCTATATAGATAGATATGTTTCATTTCCTTCAACCATTTATCACAAATTCAGAGATAGGACCATCATCTCTGCTAAAATATGTATACATACTCACTCTCGAAAACACACATGAACACAAATACGCACATACTATGTATTCCTAGACAAACAGGGAATCACTTGTTTTTATTCTGTTGAAGTTCAATTAAAATAACCTTCTAAATATAAGTAATGCTGTAGTTATGCTATGAAATGCTATTTTTGTTTATGCCCTTATGATTTTTGAGGATTACAAAATGAGTCCTTTACCTTGTGTTAAGCTATGAACTGATGATCAAAGAAACACTGTAACGTAATACTGAATCATTTATTCACCTTCGATATATATCCCCAACACCTTTGAAAATGTTTTTATAATGTTGAGAAAAAAACTCTAACAAAATTGTCCATAAAATATGCTAATCTTGATGTACTCTATGCTTGTGTGTAGTTAATGTTTCCTGAGTCATCTGGTGCCTGGATGGCACTCAGCAGTCCACTGCGACATTGCAGATCTATTAATAACCTTTTGTACACCTGCTCATCAATGTAATGGTGATATAGTGATTTGTCTTTTTTATTATTTGATGAATCTGGTATTGTGTTTTGTTTATAAATCACAAATAAAATGTTATTTCTTAAATATTGTAAAAAAATTGTCTGTGCCTTGATTTCAACTAATGTATACTGCTAAGCCCAGCAGCCTGGTTAGTTGGGTATCGGGCACAAGGTTGAACAGGCCCACTGCAAAATTGATAATTACATATATTTACACATTTTGGCTACAATTGACAAAATAATATCCTAAGTTCTGTAGCAACCTAACGGCTACAAGAGAAAAATGCTCAAAAACTGCAGAAAGACCCACACAAACACCCCTGAGTCTAATACCTGAGCGCTAAAGCAAGGAGAAGGGTCTGCCCCTGACCTGCATCCAGGGAAACGCCAGGGAAGAAACGCTCCGGGGAAGAAACGCTCCGGGACACCAAGCCCCGTCTTGCTTCTCTTTCTATTGGATCCTAGCTGCTTTCTCATTCTATGGGTCAACTAGTATTGTAACAAAATCCAAACCCTTTTCCTAACCTTAACCTCATTCCCCTAACCCAATATGTTAATTATCCTAACCTGCTACGTTAATTATCCTAACCTGCTATATTAGTTCTCCTAACCTGCTATTAGTGCTAGGGGCAAATCTGACCAGGTCTGAAGATGAGATTGAGAGACCCGGACCCAACGAGGACTCTCATCTGGGTTAGATAACACATCTCATTGAGTTTGTCACTGGAGGGAGAGACAGCTCTGCTCTATGATAAATGATATATCTGTGGCTGACAGGACCCTCCCAGTCAGAGCAAGAAGAACTTAACCCTTGTGTGGTGTTCATGTTTTTGTTATTCACTCAATTTTTGCGTGTCTGATTGACCCACAACATTATTGGGTTTTTAAAACAATACAGCCATAACAATGTACATAAAATACTTAATACTTAATGCTTAGATGTTGACTTCTATCAATTACAAGCAATATAGACAGCATACATGGTTAATATTTGCCATTTACCTCTGCTAGATCACATTTATCAATTAAAGCACTATTTGCTTTTTTTTAATCAAATTAGATTTTTGTAAACAAAAAACAATTATAATCAAGACATGGGTGGAATAAATAATGTTTATTGCAAATGTATTTATTTCCCTTGATGCACGTGTACTGTGTCTTCCTGTCCTTTTTGGGTCCACACACATCACAGCACTTCTTGTTGCTACCGGCTGCAATCTAGAATGATGAAACACTAGGTTCAAGAATTTGACTATCATCTCACTCACCCACATATGCAGTTACAGCAGGCCCAGGTAGGAGGGTCAGACACACACACACGCAACAACATCACTCACACTTAATTCCGGTACTGGAGTTGTTGGTTCTGTGGGTTGGGCAGATGGGGCACCAACATCCTCCTCCTGAATCCTCCTCATAATGACTGCAGAAGCTGGGGTCCTTGGGATATATTGCCTCCTCTGGATTTGAGGTCTTACCAATGCCTTGCCCAGTTGCTCGACTGCTGTTCCAATCTGAGTTCAACGCCATCCAGATGACAAACGCGTTGTACGACGAGATGTCCAAGATGTTGAAGAATGCGTGTTGAAGAAGTGGCCAGCGTAGGGTTTTTATTTTGCAGCTGTAGCCAGTCACCAGCTTGTCTAAATTGTCCACTCCTCCTTTTGTGGCATTGTAATCTATTATGATTTCTGTTTTTTATGTTCCTGGCCACATATTCTCCCATCCCTATGCAGCGTACTCATGAGTACCACATTTTTGCACGTAGGACACTAGGGATGTGTCGGCCGTGAACACAAACTTAGAGGAATTAATAGGYCTGCTCCGTGTATTCAACAGCTGAGGTGGGAGCTCTGGCTTGTTTTTTCGTACTGTACCTACTATTGTCAGCTTCCTCTTGAGGAGCTCCTATCCCAGCTTGTGCGAATTTAAAGAGTTATCGCATGTGATGTTGTGGCCACGGAGTCCCTGTGTCAAGTCCAGGACAACTCACATCCCTTGGTTTTTCTCAGGGGCTCCTCCATCTGGCTTCCCTGTATACACTTGCAAGTTTCACGCATATAATGAAGCAGCATCACAGTCAGCCCAGATTTTGATTCTATATTTTGCATGTTTAGATGATATGTACTGCCTGAAGAGGCAGCGGCCCCTAAATGGCATAAGCTGCACATAAACAGTAACGTTGGGCCCAGGGTTGTAAAGCAGTTTTCCAAAGACAATGTTCCAGGGAAAAGTTCTCTGCCAGTTTCTGCATCCCACAGGGATACTGTGAATTCCCCATTGGATCTGAAAACACCAGCATGGATAAGAACCCGAAAGTATACATGTAAATGAGTTTGGTTCATCTCCTTCCATCTCTCTCCAAAAACACACCTTCCCTCTCAATTAGTGCAGTCCAGAATGATTTTCTGGATGGTGTCTGGGATGAACAGTTCAAAAATAGACTTTATGTCCTGCAAATGAGTAACCACAATCCACGTCGGCCCTGGTTGCATCCTTATCACATTGACAGCCATGCGGGTGGCTCATTCCTTGGACAAGAAGACCATTCAATAAATAAATAAAATTACATCCATATTTCTCCTCCTGCAGGCTGCTGATGAGTTGGATGCTGACGGGCTAGTCCTGGGGATGGCTGCTGACAGTTTGGTCCTGTGGCTGGCTGAGGGTCCAAAGTGGAAGACGCTCCTTCCCCCCCCCAATTTGCACCTGGCTGGGGTAGAGTGTGGGAAAGTACGGAATTTTTACAATGTATTGAAATGAGGTATCTAAATAATGTATTGTAATAACATTGTGCAGGTTCCCACAAGACATTGTGTAGTTTCACACTCTACAAAGGGCATAGAGTGCAAGAAAAGTGGGAGACAGGAAGACAGACAGGAAGACAGACAGGTTCTCGGTGCTATGTTGAGACAGAAGGCCCGGGGAGGAGGAAGACAGAAAGAAGTCACACAGCAAACATTTTAGTTTCATTTTTTACTTGTGCTCACCTACACACACACTTCCACACTTTTATTACCCTCGGGTCCAGTGGGTCCAGTCTCGTATTAGAAGATGGCGCCGAAGAACATGGTTGACGTTTTACATTCTCCCAACCAATTGCGCTTTTTGTTAGTTTTTTTTACTTATTGTGTACATAATGTTGCGGCTACCATCTCTTATGACCGAAAATATCTTCTGGATATGAGCACAGCGATTACTCACCATGGACTGAAAGAAACTTTTTCCTTTAACGAGTCCGACGAGAATGATATCCTGCTTTCACTGGAACAGGCCCAGATCCACGCCTTTTGCATGAAGAAAAGACGCAGGAAAAGGGGCAGCAGATCGGGCAGCCTTCTGAGAATCCGTATTAGAGCGAGTAAACTCCCATTGTCATCCTTTCTTCTTGCTAACATGCAATCATTGGAAAATAAAATTGATGACCTATCATTAAGATTATCCTACCAACGGGACATCAAAAACTGTAACATCTTATGCTTCACCGAGACGTGGCTGAATGACGATACGGACAATATAGAGCGAGTGGGAATTTCCATGCACCGGCAGAACAGAGACGCTACCTCTGGTAAGACAAGTAGTGGGGTTGTGTGTCTATTTGTCAATAACAGCTTGTGCACAATGTCTAATATTAGAAACGTCTGGAGGTATTGCTCGCCTCTATATTATTCGTAGCCGTCTATTTACCAACACAGAACAAACCAGGCACTAAGACCGCTCTCAAACAACTCTATAAGGCCATAAGCAAACATGAAAATGCTCACCCAGAAGCGGCGCTCCTAGTGGCCGGGGACTTTAATGCAGGCAAACTTAAATCAGATTTGCCAAATTTTTACCAGCATGTCACATGTGCAACCAAAAATAAAATAATCCTAGACCACCTTTACTCCACACACAGAGATGCATACAAAGCTCTCCCCTGCCTCCATTTGGTAAATCTGACCATAATTCTATCCTGATTCCTGCTTACAAGCAAAAACTAAAGCAGGAAGTACCAGTGACTCGCTCAATACGGAAGTGTCAGATGACGTGGATGCTACTCTACAGGACTGTTTTGCTAGCACAGACAGGAATGAGTGGATGCTACTCTACAGGACTGTTTTGCTAGCACAGACTGGAATATGTTCTGGAATTCATCCAATGGCGTTGAGGAGTACACCACCTCAGTCATCGGCTTCATCAGTAAGTGCATCGACGACGTGCATCAACTGTATGTACATATCCCAACCAGATGCCATGGATTACAGGCAACATTCGCATCAAGCTAAAGGCTAAAGCTGCCGCTTTCATAGAGTGGGAGACTAATCCGGACAGTTATAAGAAATCCCGCTATGCCCTCAGACGAACCATCAAACAAGCAAAGCGTCAATACAGGATTAAGATTGAATCCTACTACACTGGCCCTGGCGCTCTTCGAATGTTGCAGGGCCTAAAAATTATTACGGATTACAAAGGGAAACCAAGACGTGAGCTGCCCAGTGACGCAAGCCTACAAGACGAGCTAAATGCCTTTTATGCTCGCTTCGAGGCAAGCAACACTGAAGCATGCACGAGAGAACCAGCTGTTCTGAATGACTGTGTGATAACGCTCTCGGTAGCCGATGTGAACAAAACATTTTAACAAGTCAACATTCACAAAGCCGCTGGGCCAGACGGATTACCAGGACATGTACTCAAAGCATGCGCGGACCAACTGTCAAGTGTCTTTACTGACATTTTCAACCTCTCCCTGACCGAGTCTGTAATACCTATATGTTTCAAGCAGACCACCATAGTCCCTGTGCCCAAGGAAGCGAAGGTAACCTGCCTAAATAATTACCGCCCCGTGGCACTCACGTCTGTAGCCATAAAGTGCTTTGAAAGGCTGGTCATGGCTCACATCAACAACATCCTCCCGGACACCCTAGACCCACTCCAATTTGCATACTACCCCAACAGATCCACAGATGACACAATCTCAATCGCACTCCACACTGCCCTTTCTCACCTGGACAAAAGGAACACCTATGTGAGAATGCTGTTCATTGACTACAGCTCAGCGTTCAACACCATAGTGCCCATGAAGCTCATCACTAAGCTAAGGACTCTGGGACTAAACACCTCCCTCTGCAACTGGATCCTGGACTTCCTGACGGGCCGCCCCAAAGTGGTAAGAGTAGGCAACAACATGTCTGCCACGCTGATCCTCAACACTGGGGCCCCTCAGGTGTGTGTACTTAGTCCCCTCCTGTATTCCCTGTTCACCCACGACTGTGTGGACAAACATGACTCCAACACCATCATTAAGTTTGCTGTTGACACAACAGTGGTAGGCCTGATCACCAACAACGATGGGACGGCCTATAGGGAGGAGGTCAGAGAACTGGCAGTGTGGTGCCAGGACAACAACCTCTCCCTTAATGTGAACAAAACAAAGGAGCTGATCGTGGAATACAGGAGAAGGCGGGCCGAACAGGCACCCATTAACATCGAAGGGGCTGTAGTGGAGCGGGTCGAGAGTTTCAAGTTCCTTGGTGTCCACATCATCAACGAACTATCATGGTCCAAACATACCAAGACAGTTGTAAAGAGGGCACAACAAAACCTTTTCCCCCTCAATAGACTGAAAAGATTTGGCATGGGTCCACAAATCCTCAAAAGGTTCTACAGCTGCACCAACGAGAGCATCCTGACCGGTGCCATCACCGCCCGGTATGGCAACTGCTCAGCATCTGACCATAAGACACTTCAGAGGGTAGTGCGAACTGCCCAGTACATCACTGGGGCCAAGCTTCCTGCCATCCAGGACCTATAAAATAGGCAGTGTCAGAGGAAAACCCATAAAATTGTCAGAGACTCTAGTCACAAGTTATAGACTGTTTTCTCTGCTACCGCACGGCAAGCAGTACCAGAGCACAAAGTCTAGGACCAAAAGGCTCCTCAACAGCTTCTACCCCCAAGCCATAAGACTGTTGAACAATTAATAAAATCGCCACCGGACAATTTACATTGACCCCCCACCCCCCCTAATTTTGTACACTGCTGCTACACACTGTTTATTATCTATGCATAGTCACTTCACCCCCACCTACATGTACAAATTACCTCAACTAACCTGTACCCCCGCACACTGACTCGGTACCGGTGCCCCCTGTATATAGCCTCGTTATTGTTATTCTTATTGTGTTACTTTTTATTATGACTTTTTATTTTAGTCTACTTGGTAAATATTTTCTTAACTCTTCTTGAACTGCACTGTTGTTTAAGTGCTTGTAAGTCAGCATGTCACAGTAAAGTGTTCACTTGTATTCGGCCATGTGACAAATAAAGTTTGATTTGATTTGAATTGATTTGACTCGAACACCACATATGTAATATAAATGTGTAGGGAGTGCACTCAATGAAACTGTGTTCTTTTACATGTTCTTTATAGAAAACGAGCCAAGGCCATTGAGTCTCAGGTTGAAAAATAATTGATTGTATCATTTTTCTTTTAGTAAACATTGAAAATTGGTCCCACAGACCCAAACAAGGGTTAATTCATTTCCATGTCTAGCTCATTTAATGAATTTAGGCAAATGGATAAACTATGTCTCGGCTTACTCTTCTCTGATTAAATAGACCCATAAACCATCATAGCACACATGATTTAAATGGTCCTTGTGTGTGCGTGTTGTGGAAGTATGGCAGAAGTATTCCTGATTATTCCAGAGGAGTGATTCAGTTTATTCAGAAGGCCTTGTGCTGCCATTCCCAGCGCTCCGCTGATGGCACTCTGAAGCAGTTACGTTCTGCTCTGTTGCCACCCTCTGCTCTGTAGACCTGTACTGCAGTCTGACTGAAGCTGGCAAGACTTCAAGGGCCCACATACTCAGAGAGAGGATTCACACCCTCCCCTACACGTCCTTTGCGTGATACAGGGGATGGTTTCCATGGATACGGAGGAATGACATGGCACCGGGGCACCGGGGTTGTCTCCTTTGATTCTGAATATCGACATTGAGAATGAGTAACTGTTAGAATGTGATTGACAGAAAGAGACATGGCATACAGACAGATACAATGTATAGGAGGACGATCTGTCTTGTAGTGTCATCAGGGTATCAATGTCATCTCTTATTTGTTCAAAGATATGTTACCATTTTCATCCCAATGGTAACGGTAATCTAGTCAACAAAAACACAGTAAAAAGAAGAGCACAATAGACTGGCAGTAGAAGGTCAGAATGGTAAGAAGAGGACATTTCATTATAAGGGGGCTTGATTGAAGGAAACAGGCTGACTGTTGGCCTGGGTTAAAGGTTTACCAGGGCCTGAATGAGCTGAAGCAGTGAAGATATTTTTTCCTCTTCCCCCTGGGCTTGTCTGGCTGAGTACCCAGCCATGCCATCTGGGAGTCTGGGAGTAAAATCATTCACAAGCTGCTGCACTCATACAGGCTGCTTCCCTCACAGAGGCTAAACTGGGGCAATCACTCACAGGGGGCAGCACCAAGCATAGATCCCACATGTGGGGAATGCAATACATATACAGTATCTACAACATCAGTATGTTGTGCAGTGTTTTAGGTTTAAAACCTGTCTAGAACACACGTTCCGCTAGCGGAACCCCCCCCCACATTCCACTGAAAAGGCAGCGCGGGAAATTCGATTTTTTTTTTGTTGAAATATTTAACTTTCACACATTAACAAGTCTAATACAGCAAATGAAAGATAAACATCTTGTGAATCCAGCCAACATGTCTGATTTTTTAAATGTTTTACAGCGAAAACACCACGTATATTTATGTTAGCTCACCACCAAATACAAAAAAGCACAGACATTTCTTTCACAGCACAGGTAGCTTTCACAAAAACCCCAAATAGAGATAGAATTAATCACTAACCTTTGAAATTCTTCATCAGATGAGTCATATAACATCATATTACACAATACATTTATGTTTTGTTCGATAATGTGCATATATATATATAAAAAAAATCTCAGTTTACATTGCCGCCTTACGTGCAGTAATGTTTTGATTCCAAAACATCTGGTGATTTTGCAGAAATACTTATAATAAACATTGATAAAAATGCAAGTGTTATTCACATAATTAAAGATAAACTTATCCTCTATGCAACCGCTGTGTCAGATTTCAAAATAAACTTTACGGAAAAAGATTAATCTGAGAACGGCGTTTAGAGCACAATCCAGCCAAAGAAATAGTCGCCATTTTGGTGTCAACAAAAGCTACAAAAACACTATAAATATGCACTTACCTTCAAATAACTTCATCAGAAGGCACTCCCAGGATTCCCAGATCGACAATAAATGACTGAAAAGTTCCATAAAGCCCATCATTTAGCCACTTGTTGTTAGCATGTTCAGCCCAGGAATCCATTTTCATGACGCACGAACAATCCCTCCAGACAAAAACTCAAAAAGTTCCGTTACAGGTCGTAGAAACAGGTCAAATGATGTTTGCAATTCATATTTAGTATGTGTTTTACATTAATCATCAATAAGGATCCAACCGGAGAATTTCATTGTCTGAAGAAAGAGCATTGGAACGAGAGCACTCTCTCTCCCTCGCGCGCAAAACCAGACTGAGATTTCTGACGACCACTCACTAAAACAGCTCCTATGAGCCCCTCCTTTATAGTAGAATCATAAGACTAAAATCTAAAGACGGTGACATCTAGTGGAAGCCCTAGGCAGTGTTTGTTTAGTCATATCTAGAAGGGGTGTCATTTGACACTGTTTTGAAAATCGAGTTCTCATTTCCTGTTTTGACCTCTTCTCAGCTTTTTGTCTGCYAAATGCGTTCTGTTATACTTACAGAAATAATTCAAACAGTTTTAGAAACTTCAGAGTGTTTTCTATACAATAGTAATAATAATATGCATGTATTACCTTCTGGGACAGAGTAGGAGGAAATTTCGTTTGGGCACACAATTTGTTCAAAGTGGAAACACCGCCCCCTATCCCGATGAAGCCACTTTACTGTTAGAGTTTGGTCTACTTTGAGCAAACATCGCTAAACTTACAAATGCAGACTTCAGTTAGGAGCAAGGCGATGCTCAGGCAGGACATCAATATGGTCCAATTCACGCACCTATCAATATAACGCCTTGTCATTCCTCCTGCATCTGATCTGGTGGACTCACTAAACATAAATGTTGTGTTTGTAAATGATGTCTGAGTGTTGTAGTGTGCCCCTGGCTGTCCGTAAATTTTTAAAACAAGACATTCATGCCATCTTCTTTGCTTAATATAAGGAATTTGATAGCATTTACTTTTACATTTGACTTGAATTCAAGTATGACAGTTGAGTACATTCTCCTCCCATGGAACTTAAGTACATTTAAACTTTTACTTTTAGACTTTTACTCAAGTAGTATTTTACTGGGTGACTTTCTCTTTTACTTGAGTCATTTCTATTAAAGTGTCTTTACTTTTACTCAAGTATGACAATCAAGTACTTTATCCACCACTCCTGATATGACCTCTCTCAACCCCACAGACTCAAATTCTATACATTTATAATGCACCACCATACATCAGCAGCTGTTTGTCCTTCAATAAACACTCCCAAGATACCTAAAGTGTCCTTAAGGGAGGAGGGCATCATTAAAAACAGATCACTCTAGAGATCATCCTTTAAAACAGGCCACCAGATATCTTGGGTGTGTTGTTTAAGACTGTCTGTAGGAAGGAAGAAAGGAAGGAAGGAAGGACGGCCTCCAGTCCGGAGCCTCCAGCGACGGCCTCCAGTCCGGAGCCTCCAGCGACGGTCTCCAGTCCGGAGCCTCCAGCGACGGTCCCCAGTCCGGAGCCCGCAACGAGGGTCCCCAGTCCGTAGCCCGCAACGAGGGTCCCCAGTCCGGGGCCCGCAACGAGGGTGTCCAGTCCGGGGCCCGCAACGAGGGTGCCCAGTCCGGGGCCCGCAACGAGGGTGCCCAGTCCGGGGCCCACAACGAGGGTCAGCAGTCCGGGGCCCACAGCGAGGGTGCCCAGTCCGGGGCCCGCAGCGAGGGTGCCCAGTCCAGGGCCCGCAGCCAGGGTCCCCAGTCCGGGGTCGGCGACGAGGGTCCCTGCACCAGAGGTGCCACCAAAGTGGGGTGAGCCAGTGGTGGAGCGGGGTCTGCGTCCCGCACCTGAGCCGCCACCGCGAATAGATGCCCACCCAGACCCTCCCCTATAGGTTTAGGTTTTGCGGCCGGAGTCCGCACCTTTTGGGGGGGTACTGTCACGCCCTGACCTTAGAGATCCTGTTTATGTCTCTATTTTAGTTTGGTCAGGGTGTGAGTTGGGATGGGTATTCTATAATCTATTATTTGTATTTCTATGTTTTGGCCGGGTAGGGTTCTCAATCAGTGACAGCTGTCTATCGTTGTCTCTGATTGAGAACCATACTTAGGTAGCCCTTTTTCCACCTGTCTTTGTGGGAAGTTGACTTTGTTTAGGGCACATAGCCTTTAGCTTCACGATTTGTTTTTGTAGTGTTTATTGTTTGTTCGGCATCATTTTTATTAAATGAAAATGTACGCTCACCACACTGCACCTTGGTCCTCTTCTTTTAACAGCCGTGACAATCTAGATCATTATGGAGTACAAATCATTACTGCTTTAAAGCTGAGGTGAAACAGAGGGTAGNCCTGACCTTAGAGAGCCTTTTTATGTCTCTATTTGGTTTGGTCAGGGTGTGATTTGGGGTGGGCATTCTATGTTTTTGTTTTCTATGATTTTCTATTTCTATGTTTTGGCCGGGTATGGTTCTCAATCAGGGACAGCTGTCTATCGTTGTCTCTGATTGGAATCATACTTAGGTAGCCCTTTTCCCTCCTTTCAGTGTGGGAAGTTGTCTTTGTTTGTGGCACTATAGCCTTAAGCTTCACGGTCGTATTTGTATTGTTTATTGTTTTTGTCGGCGTCATCATAATAAAAAGGAATATGTACGCTCACCACGCTGCGCTTTGGTCCAGTTCTTTCAACGGCCGTGACAGATGGCAATTTGCATATACTCCAGAATGTTATGAAGAGTGATCAGATAAATATCAATTAATTGCAAAGTCCCTCTTTGCCATGCAAATGAATTGAATCCCCAAAAAACATTTCCACTGCATTTCAGCCCTGCCACAAAAGGACCAGCTGACATCATGTCAGTGATTCTCTCGTTAACACAGGTGTGAGTGTTGACGAGGACAAGGCTGGAGATCACTCTGTCATGCTGATTGAGTTTGAATAACAGACTGGAAGCTTCAAAAGGAGGGTGCTTGGAATCATTGTTCTTCCTCTGTCATCCATGGTTACCTGCAAGGAAACACGTGCCGTCATCATTGCTTTGCACAAAATGGGCTTCACAGGCAAGGATATTGCTGCCAGTAAGATTGCACCTAAATCAACCATTTTTCAGATCATCAAGAACTTCAAGGAGAGCGGTTCAATTGTTGTGAAGAAGGCTTCAGGGCGTCCAAGAAAATCCAGCAAGCGCCAGGACCGTCTCCTAAAGTTGATTCAGCTGCGGGAACGTGGCACCACCAGTACAGAGCTTGCTCAGGAATGGCAGCAGGCAGGTGTGAGTGCATCTGCACGCACAGTGAGGCGAAGACTTTTGGAGGATGGCCTGGTGTCAAGAAGGGCAGCAAAGAAGCCACTTCTCTACAGGAAAAACATCAGGGACAGACTGATATTCTGCAAAAGGTACAGGGATTGGACTGCTGAGAACTGGGGTAAAGTCATTTTCTATGATGAATCCCCTTTCCGATTGTTTGGGGCATCCGGAAAGAATCTTGGCCGGAGAAGACAAGGTGACCGCTACGATCAGTCCTGTGTCATGCCAACAGTAAAGCATCCTGAGACCATTCATGTGTGGGGTTGCTTCTCAGCCAAGGGAGTGGGCTCACTCACAATTTTGCCTAAGAACACAGCCACGAATAAAGAATGGTACCAACACATCCTCAGAGAGTAACTTCTCCCAACCATCCAGAAACAGGTTGGTGACGAACAATGCCTTTTCCAGCATGATGGAGCACCTTGCCATGAGGCAAATGTGATAACTAAGTGGCTCGGGGAACTGGCCATGGACCCAAAATATCGATGTTTTGGGTCCATTGATATTTTGGGTCCATGGCCAGGAAACTCCCCAAACCTTAATCCCATTGAGAACTTGTGCTTTTTAAAAATTGTTTTATTTATTTATTTTGTTCACCTTTGTTTAACCAGTTAAACTAGTTGAGAACATGTTCTCATTTACAACTGCGACCTGGCCAAGATAAAGCAAAGCAGTGCGACAAAAACAACAACACAGAGTTACACATGGAATAAACAAGTGTACAGTCAATAACACAATAGAAAAAAATAAAGTCTATATACAGTGTGTGCAAATGGCATGAGGAGGTAAGGCAATAAATAGGACATAGTAGCAAAGTAATTACAATTTAGCAGATTAACACTGGAGTGATAGATGAGCAGATGGTGATGAGCAGATGATGGTATGTAGGTAGTGATACTGGTGTGCAAAAGAGCAGCAAAATAAAAAAAACTATATGGGGATGTAGGTAGATTGGGTGGTTTATTGACAGATGGACTATGTACAGCTGCAGCGATCGGTTAGCTGCTCAGGTAGCTGATGTTTAAAGTTAGTGAGGGAAATGTAAGTCTCCAGCTTCAGCGATTTTTGCAATTTGATCCAGTCACTGGCAGCAGAGAACTGGAAGGAAAGGCGGCCAAAGGAGGTGTTGGCTTTGGGGATGACCAATGAGATATACCTGCTGGAGCGTGTGCTATGGGTGGGTATTGATATCGTGACCAGTGAGCTGAGATAAGGCGGAGCTTTACCTAGCATAGACTTATTGATGACCTGGAGCCAATGTGTCTGGCGACGAATATGTAGTGAGGGCCAGCCGACTAGAGCATACAGGTCGCAGCGGTGGGTGGTAAAATGGGCTTTGGTAACAAAACGGATGGCACTGTGATAGACTACATCCAATTTGCTGAGTAGAGTATTGGAAGCTATTTTAGAGATGACATTGCGAAGTCGAGGACCAATAGGATATTCAATTTTACTAGGGTAAGTTTGGCTGTGTGAGTGAAGGAGGCTTTGTTGGGATATAGAAAGCCGATTCTAGATTTGATTTTGGATTGGAGATGTTTGATATGAGTCTGGAAGGAGAGTTTAGAGTCTAGCCAGACACCTAGGTATTTGTAGTTGTCCACGTATTCTATGTCAGAACCGTCCAGAGTAGTGATGCTAGTCAGGCGGGCGGGTACGGGCAGCGAACGGTTGAAAAGCATGCATTTGGTTTTACTAGCGTTTAAGAGCAGTTGGAGGCCACGGAAGGAGTGTTGTATGGCATTGAAGCTCATTGGAGGTTAGTTAACACAGTGTCCAAAGAAGGGTCATATGTATACAGAATGGTGTCGTCTGCATAGAGGTGGATCAGGGAATCACCCGCAGCAAGAGCGACATCGTTGATATATACAGAGAAAAGAGTAGGCCCGAGAATTGAACCCTGTGGTAGAGCCTGCCAGAGGTCTGGACAACAGGCCTTCCGATTTGACACACTGAACTCTGTCTGCGAAGTAGTTGGTGAACCAGGCGAGGCAGTCATTTGAGAAACCAAAGCTATTGGGTCTGCCGATAAGAATACAGTGATTGACAGAGTAGAAAGCCTTGGCCAGGTCGATGAAGACGGCTGCACAGTACTGTCTTTTATCGATGGCGGTTATGATATCGTTTAGTACCTTGAGCGTGGCTGAGGTGCACCCATGACCAGCTCGGAAACTGGATTGCACAGCGGAGAAGGTACGGTGGGATTCGAAATGGTCAGTGATCTGTTTATTAACTTGACTTTCGAAGACTTTAGAAAGGCAGGGCAGGATGGATATAGGTCTATAACAGTTTGGGTCTAGAGTGTCACCCCCTTTGAAGAGGGGGATGACCGCGGCAGCTTTCCAATCTTTAGAGATCTCGGGCGATATGAGAGGTTGAACAGACTGGTAATAGGGGTTGCACCAATGGCGGCGGATAATTTTAGAAAGAGAGGGTCCAGATTGTCTAGCCCAGCTGATTTGTACGGGTCCAGGTTTTGCAGCTCTTCCAGAATATCTGCCATCTGGATTTGATTGAAGGAGAAGCTGGGGAGGCTCAGGCAAGTAGCTGCGGGGGGTGCGGAGCTGTTGGCCGGGGTTGGGGAAGCCAGGAAGAAAGCATGGCCAGCTGTAGAGAAATGCTTAATGAAATTTTCGATTATCATGGATTTATTGGTGGTGACCGTGTTATCTAGCCTCAGTGCAGTGGGCAGCTGGGAGGAGGTGCTCTTGTTCTCCATGGACTTTACAGTGTCCCAAAACGTTTTGGCGTTAGAGCTACAGGATGCAAATTTCTGTTTGAAAAAGCTAGCTTTTGCTTTCCTGACTGACTGTGTGTATTGATTCCTGACTTCCCTGAACAGTTGCATATCGCGGGGACTATTCGATGCTATTGTAGTCCGAACCAGGATGTTTTTGTGCTGGTCAAGGGCAGTCAGGTCTGGAGTGAACCAAGGGCTATATCTGTTCTTAGTTCTACATTTTTTGAAAGGGGCATGCTTATTTAAGACGGTGAGGAAATTACTTTTAAAGAACGACCAGGCATCGTCGACTGACGGGATGAGGTCAATATCCTTCCAGGATACCCGGGCCAGGTCGATTAGAAAGGCCTGCTCGCAGAAGTGTTTTAGGGAGCGTTTGACAGTGATGAGGGGTGGTTGTTTGACCGCGGACCCATAGCGGATGCAGGCAATGAGGTAGTGATCACTGAGATTCTGATTGAAAACAGCAGAGGTGTATTTGGAGGGCAAGTTGGTCAGGATAATATCTATGAGGGTGCCCATGTTTACGGATTTAGGGTTGTGCCTGGTGGTTTCCTTGATAATTTGTGTGAGATTGAGGGCAGCTATCTTAGATTGTAGGACTGCTGGGGTGTTAAGCATATCCCAGTTTAGGTCACCTAACAGAACAAACTCTGAAGATAGATGGGGGGCAACAATTTACATATGGTGTCCAGGGCACAGCTGGGAGCTGAGGGGGGTCTATAACAGGTGGCAACAGTGAGAGATTTATTTCTGGAGAGATTAATTTTAAAAATTAGAAACTCTAACTGTTTGGGCATAGACCTGGAAAGTATGGCAGAACTTTGCAAGCTATCTCTGCAGTAGATTGCAACTCCTCCCCCTTTGGCAGTTCTATCTTGATGGAAAATGTTGTTGTTGGGTATGGAAATCTCAGAATTTTTGGTGGCCTTCCTAAGCCAGGATTCAGACACGGCAAGGACATCAGGGTTGGCGGAGTGTGCTTAAGCAGTGAGTAAAACAAACTTAGGGAGGAGGCTTCTGATGTTAACATGCATGAAACCAAGGCATTTTCGACAACAGAAGTCAACAAATGAGAGTGCCTGTGGACACGCAGGGCCTGGGTTAGCCTCCACATCACCCGAGGAACAGAGGAGGAGTAGGATGAGGGTACGGCTAAAGGCTAGCAAAACTGGTCGTCTAGTGCGTTGGGGACAGAGAATAAAAGGATCAGATTTCTGGGCGTGGTAGAATACATTCAGGGCATAATGTGCAGACAGGGGTATGGTGGGGTGCGGGTACAGTGGAGGTAAGCCCAGGCACTGAGTGATGATAAGAGAGGTTGCATCTCTGGACACGCTGGTTATACTGGGTGAGGGGTAGTCGTTGCTACGCTAGCCCGCGGGAGACAAAGCGTTTAAAGTTAGCAGGCCGGGGTAAGTAGAAGCGTCTGCTCCGACGTCCGGCAAAGGCCGGTTGAAGGCACAGCGGATGGAGTTACGTCTGCGGACCAGTCGTGGTGGTACGGTGGGGCGCCGTGTCGACAAAGGGACCGGGCCAGATGGCGAAAGAGGTATTGTAGTTGTGGTAATTTCGTTTGCTAGCCGGGAGATGCGCCTGGCTCAGGGCTAGCTTCGGGGCTGGGTGACTCAGTGGCAGCTAGCTAGCTGTGATGATCAGGAGTAATGGTCCAGGGTTTACGGCAGGAATCCGGCGTTGTAGTGGGGAAAACAGTCCGAGGCTGGCAAGTATTATCCAGGCTAAAAACGGGTGTTGCCAGAGCAGAGGGTAAAGGCCGCTAGCAGTGGTTAACAATGACTAAATAGCTAGTAGCTAATTAGCTGGCTAGCTTCTGATGAAAGTTTTGGCTATAAGATCTAAAACAAATAGCGGATCCGTGTCACATTGAGTGAGGCGGGTTTCCAGAGGTATATTTAATTTAAAAATAGAAAAAGAGATAGATTTTTTTTTTTATATATACAAAAAAGATGAAAAATACATTTCTGGACATAGTGAACTTTGAAATGGGTAGCCACAGGCTCAAAATATTTGCTAAAAGTGTCTTTCTGTCTTTTTTCGTGTAGTGTCGACAGAAGGTTTAAGAGATCCTATGGCAGCCGTTCGCCTATTCGAGGTCGTTGGTCTTTCAGCACCACTATTATGGACAGCGCCCGCATCTCTGCAGGCTTCCGGAATGGAATGACTAAAAGACAATTATGTTTGATTGGAAAATGAGTACGGACGCTCCGTATGGAGGGTGTGACGCAATTGCGTAGCCTCCAGAGGCATGCAGAGGACAATTTGAGCTCTGTACCGCGTAGCCGTGCAGAACCCAAATATCGTAACAATGCGGCGGGCTCCGAATAGCTCCGCATTGACATGATTGATTGACGGTAGGTGGGGGCGGGAGGTCCCGTATAAACACAAACTCACTTCCTTGACAACTTCCTTCACAACAGCCCTGCTCAACAGCTCTGCGCTGCTCCGTGAATCGCAAGAAGTATGAATGCCCTGACTTCTGCAGAGGCCATGTCACCATAAATGCTGCATGGCCAAGGCAGACGATAGATTTACCCTCCTGTTGTGTTCGTTTCATGTTAATTAATTATGTGTTCCCGGTCTAAAATGACCGCCACAGGCATCAAAAAAGCTTTAAATACCAGAGCTGCGAGAAAGTTCTATATATTATTGAAACAATGTTGCGATTGTTTGTGAGAATGCCAACAGGTGTGGTTCCCGGGGGGGAAAGATTCTATTGGGGAAAGGTTCCCGTGGGGTTTGCAGTGGAAGCCAAGAAGGGGAGTGAGGTGTGTGTGCTCAAACACAGATGCATGTGGGGTCTGGGAGAGGAAGTGTGTGCATCTGATGAATGGGCATGTGCCTGAACTCAATTTTCTACACTAATTGTAGTCTCACCCATTAATTTCTAATGACAAGTAATTTTTTGACAGGAAACACCACAAGTTAAATAAAACACCCAAAATGTAGTGAAAATCATCAAAATATATTTTGTGTGTTCAGATGCTCTGTGTGGACAAAGTCATGGAACCTTATGACAATCAGATTAAATGAACTACATTTTTCAGAGAGAAAACTTGTAAATCGGTCCAATTCGATCGGAACACAGCAGGAAGGTTAAAGATATCGATAGTTTAACTTTTTCTGGTCTTACCTTTTTCTAAGGAAACTCATCATGGATTTTTACAACCATTTGAAATCATTATTTCATATGATTATTCGTTATTTTATATATCAATGGTGCTTCAGGAAAACGAATATAATTATTTGAAATCTAGCATACATAGATACATCCGTTTATACAATGGAGGATTTACCTGAGACTATACAGTGAATACGGATTTGATTTAGTATGATGTTTGTTTGTTTGTTTATACTCTGCTGCTGTTTTTGCAATTCTTTGTGATGTTTTCCAACTTCTTGCGAAGTCTTCTGTAGTTCAATATCGGACCTTATAATAGCAGACTCCGTATAGGCTACCTCTGACTTTGATTGTTTACTATAATATAGCCTAAAGCGTGTGAAGTGTAGACTATCGCTTATTTCATCAACTGTCAGACATAGAAAAATGGGTCTCTAAGCATTTTGAGCCTCAAATCCTCCCCCTTTTTTTTTTACAATCAGTAACGGCAGTGTTGATATAAATACTCAGTGTGTCGCTATACACCAGCCGTGAACAGATATATCTCTCCTCAGCCTCTCCTCCCACAACCGTAATATTCAAAGCAAGAAAACACCCTCTGCGTGACATAATAATTTCGGGGGATAATCTGGTTGTAGGCGCTGCGTCTCGTTTGTTCGTTTAGCCTACTGCTGTACAACCTATATTATTTTATTGAAATATGTTTTCATCAAGACCAACCAGACTATGCAGCATTTCAGTAGGCTTACCTCGAAGATGGGACACAACCTTTTCTCTGACTCAATACTCTGTGTGACTCTCCTTTCTCTGTTAAAACTGAACACGAGCCACGGAGATATGAGCTATTCTATTCCGGAGGAGATGAAACGTGGATCTGTGGTCGGAAATATAGCAAAGGATTTCGGGTTGGATGCTAAGAGGCTGTCGGCGCGCGAGGCTCGTTTAGACATGGATGCAGCAGAACACGCTACTGTGATATCAATGCTAACTCGGGGGATTTGATTATCGCTGAAACAATAGATAGAGCTGTGCGGTCCAAGGGTTTCGTGTACTTTGAAATACGAGTTCGCACTTGAAAATCCTTTAGAGTTACACCGTATTACTGTTCAAATTCAGAATATAAATGACAATTCACCGGTATTTTCTAGTGACCACATATAATTAGAAATTAGACTTAGCGGATAAAGGGCAACGTTTTTTCCTATATGAAGCCCATGATGAGGACATAGGATTAAACGCAGTTCAAAGCCATACGCCCGAGAGGAATGCACATTTTGTTTTGGCTGTTCGTACAAATACAGACGGTGGTAAATATGGCGAGTTGATGTTAGAGAAGGAATTGGATCGAGAACAACAGCAGAAGGGGACGTTGTTACTTACTACGGTTGATGGTGGAACTCCACAGAGATCTGGAACTGTAGTGATACACGTCACTGTGTTGGATGCAAACGACAATATTCCAGTATTTAGTCAAGACGCCTATAAAGTCAGTCTTCTGGAAAATTTTCCTTTGGGTACCATGGTAGCTACAGTTAGTGCAACGGATACTGACGAGGGACACAATGGGGAAGTGAGCTATGATTACAGTGGTACATCTGATAAAGCAGCGAAGCTGTTTTCTATTCAAAAGGATACTGGAGATATCAGAGTAATTGGACTAATAGATTTCGAATTGGAAACATATGATGAAATCCTATCCAGGCGAAAGATGGATCTAGTTTAGTTTCCATGACAAAGGTAATTGTCGAAATCACAGATATAAATGACAATGCACCTGTGATATTCGTAGAATCTTTGAAAAATTCCATCCCTGAAAACGTGTTACCTGGCACAGAGGTGGCATCATTAATGCTTTACCGACTGAGCTACAGAGGACTCTGCTTTGGGTTTCCCATGATGGAAGAAAGGTAATGTCTACTTTATTTGATACACTAAGGACATGATCTTCATCATGTTTTTGACATTGGGAAATAGACAGATCCACTGCTCCATTCAACAGAATGTTCCTTTCAAACTAAAACCTTTGATTAAAAACTATGACTCTCTGGTAACAACCAGTGAACTAGACCGTGAGATAATATCAGATTATAATTTAACTATCACTGCCACTGACGAGGGGTCTCCACCCTTATCCTCCTCAAAGACTATTCATTTATCTGTGTCAGACGTGAATGACAACCCACCTGTGTTTGAAGAACAATCCTACAGCGCCTATGTGACTGAAAATAACAAGCCTGGCTCCTCTATGTGTTCTGTTACTGCCAGAGACCCAGACTGGAGACAGAACAGTTCAGTGGTCTATTCTCTATTGCCCAGTGAGATCAACGGTGTTTCAGTTTACTCATTTTTATCCATCAACGGAGACACGGGGGTGATCCGTGCTGTGGGAGCATTTGATCATGAGCAGTTTAGGAGCTTCAAAGTCCATGTTATAACAGATGAGAATGATAACTCTCCCCAGATATTATACCCTGCTCCAGCAGGGAACTCCTTGATGACCGAGATGGTCCCCAAAGCTGCTCTGGTGTGTTCCCTGGTTTCCAAGGTGATAGCTGTGGATGCTGACTCTGGACAGAATGCTTGGCTTTCATATCAGATCGTGAAGTTAACTGATCCGGGACTTTTCACTATTGGTCTCCACAGTGAAGAGATCGGGGCACAGTGGGACATTTCTGAATCTGACAGTTTGAAGCAGAACCTTGTTATATCAGTGAATGATAACGGACTGACCTCTCTCTCTTCAACGCGTGATGTATATTTACTCATATTTTAGACAACTTGGCTGATGTTCCAGAACTGAAAGACATGGCTTATGAAGATAATTCCAAACTAACTTTCTATTTGATAATAGCACTGGTCTCTGTTTCCACCTTTTTCCTGACTTTCATTATTCTCATTCTGGCCGTGAGGTTCTGCCATAGGAGAAAGCCTAGATTGTTGTTTGATGGAGCAGTCGCTGTTCCCAGTGCGTATTTCCCTCTCAACTATGCAGAGGTGGACGGAGCAGGAACACTGCGTAGTAATAATTATGACGCATACCTGACAACGGGCTCACGCACCAGTGACTTCAAATTTGTCAGATCTTACAATGACAGTGCACTGCTGGCTGGTCTTGCACTAAAGAGGAGTCCAGGTGAAGCAATTGACATTGGACCAAAATATTTGACTATGGTAATGAAAAAAGTTATGTCAATGACATGTGTGATACTGGTGTAGATAAAGGGTGGGAGAGAGGAAATGTATTTGTTTGGTCTCCTTCCAGTAGTTTCAACTGTGTGTGATGATCCATACTATAATTCCTTCATCCAGGACCAAGAGGTGGGATCACAGGTGTAACACCATGAGAATTGGGTCAAATAGAACCATGCTCCCAGGTAGAGGTAGACAAGACTCTTGACTCGTGGCAGTGGGGAGGATGAGCGGTGAAACACAGGTCAATGATCACTGAAAGTAAAATAAAAATATTGTTGACATTCATGCTCCTTGGCTGTTGCATCCTTTGACCCATCATTGGACACCTGGGCGACCCTTGGGTCATCCAGTCATTCCATATTACCAGATTTTCACTTTGGCCTTGGGTCAGAAGAGGCTCAAAGCCTTTAGGGTAAAGTTAACTCATTCTGGAGTTGGACACAATTGTCTCACATTTAGATTTTTAAACCGTTGAAGAATGCAAATCAGGAGACATTTTCGTACTTATGCAGCAGTATTTGTTCTGCCATGAAAACATTAGGGACTATGCTATGTCAGAAACGTTATAAAGGAAGCTAAATGCTGAAGACATCTTTAACATCTAAATGTGTTAATGTCTTTTATTTTCAGGAAAATCTTGCTGATGATAGCTGTGCACATTTCTATGGTCTTTAAGTAAACCTGAATTTGTCAACCAAGGGCAGACTTTTCAACTCTGGTCTTGAGCAGAATCACCCAGAGTTTAATGTTTCACCCAGAGGTGGAAATGGCAATGTGAAGAGGCTAGCCTGTTTTTTTGGGCTATGTGAAGAGACTAGACTCTTGGCCCTGGCATCGCATCATGATAAAGCTAGTGTAAAGAGGCCAGCCTGTTTTACCTGAGGTCACCCCAGGGTCATACTGTCAGCTTCCAAGTCTCTAATGAAGAACATGTTCCATCCAAGTCTATATGCCAGTCAGAACCAGCCTTCTCTTGCACTCCTCTGTGTAAACCACACACAGAAAAGTGACACTATGGCTTAAAAGTGGCCCAATGGAGAGAATAAACCAGCTATTTGTATTATTTGTCAGGAACACATACTTTTCTAATGGCTTTTTTTTTACAGTAGTAATGTCGCTGCTTATAGGGGTCTGAAAGAGATGACCATAGATGTATAACACAATTCTGCTATAGGTCATTCTTCTTGTAAGTGCATGTAAACCTGTATTGTGTTTTTAACACTCTTCTTTCATTTGTTTCTTGTCTTTTTACCCTCTCCCATTGAACCATCATTTGGACATCTGAAGGTAAAAAAACGTATTTTCTTCTTCTTTACTTGTAGACACATATGCAAATTAGGGTCTCCCAATGAAATTGGTGGCTCGTGCAGTTGCCATGTAGGCCTACACAATAGCAGGTCATTGTACAGGCCTAACTGTGTAGCCCTTTTCATGATTACATGTCTATCTGATGTTAAACTCAGTGGTTCCCTCAGTTCCTTCAACATTGGCAATTGACCATCTCAAGCACACTGCTCACACAGTAGCACACAAAGCAGTAAGAACACAACTTGTCATTAGCAAAGACAATTAGCATTGTTAGCATTGTGCTGCACACCACACAGCAGTCCATCGTATTTCTTACCAGTTACACACAGAACATTGTACTGAAAAGACATCCCAGTAGTGGCCCACAAAGCAAAATCACTCACACACAATTGCCCAGTAACACAAAGTATACTTCACGCTGAACTTCACACAGCTCAGCACTGCAGACACACATACACACATACTGCAGTATGACAACTCTGCTCAGCACTGCCACACAATTCTAAAGTAGGTCAGGAGAATTATTATTTTTGTACATCCCCAGCCTTCCATCCCTGCTCAAATATATTTCTTATTATTTGAATTATGTGGCATCTGATCTCGTTGATCACGAGCAAATCCATGATGCTTCATGTGTTTAACCCTGACTGCAACGTTTCATAATTCACAGCACCAACCAATATACCCAAGTCTGAAATATCTGACAAGCTGTAATTAATGTTTTATTCGTCAAAGTACATCTTTTGTATAAAGATCTGGTAATGCAATTTCAATTGTGATATTGGAAGAAGTGTATGAATGTGGCAGTGATATTCTAGTGCAGAGGACCCTAGACTATCATGCCTGCCAGTGATTGTTAGAGTGTGGTAAAGACAAGCCTTGATGTCTCAAGGATGTGTAAGCCTGCAGCAGGAAGTGTGTAGGTTGATTTGGGGAACATGTGGAAGTTGTGCTGTGAATAGACGGCATCATGCTTCACTGCTTTGACACACTGTCTGTCTCTTCCTGTGATGACCTCTGACCTCGCTCTGTGGGAGGCCGATTTGCCTCTCAGTTTCACCCCTAGTTACATGGAAATAGAGGGATGCAAAGTTGGCAACTTTGATGAATAAAACATTAACTACAGCTTGTCAGATATTTCAGACTTGGGTATATTGGTGGGGGCTGTGAATTATGAAACGTTGCAGTCAGGGTTAAACACATGAAGCCACATAGATTTGCTGGTGATCAATTGTTTATTATTGGTATATGGTGAAACAGTTATAGCATACACATTTTTAAGTCCTGAAACAGTATTCATGTTTAGTATTGGTCTGAAAGGTCTAATTTTGTTGGTTTCAGGTTGGAGCTGTCGCTCTCCATGGTGCTGAAATATCAAACGTGCTCCAAATTTTTTTTTTTTTAAGAAAATGTTATAAAAAGTGTTTACTGACAATACACAGTGCAATAATCTTCCATTTGCTGATGTAGGCTTAGTTATGGACAGTGTTATAAAACAGTCTGTCTTTAGTTGGCTGTGTATCATTTCGACATGATGATAGTCTGCGCTCTGGACTCTGAGTGCCGCTGTTGGACAGTAAGACGAGTTATAAGCTTTAAATTCACAGAACCTCCTGTCTGATGGATTCATATGAGCTGATACAACATTCGGGGGAAGATCTCTAGAATCAAACAGGAATGAAAATCAACACGGATAGATTACCAATATAGCTGATTTAGATGGACTAAGAGAGAGTTGTGCATCAAGGCTACTCAATATTTCTGTCCAGAAATTTATATTTTTGCAGTTTTTTCCGAAATGTTTGAGGGAAAGCAAAATCGAACGCCACAATGGCAAGCACGATTGATTATTGTGTGTGCCCTCTTGTCGCATATGGTTCGATGCCAGGTGCGATATTCGATTCCAGAGGAAATGGTACGAGGGTCTTTGATTGGGGATCTCTCAAAGCATTTGGGACTAGATATCCGAAGACTAAAATCTGGCCGGGCCCGCATTGTTAGTGAGGAAAAGGATTGTGTAGAGCTGAACGCGGACAAAGGGATTCTGATGGTCAAACAGCGCATAGACAGAGAGGAGCTGTGTGGACACGCTTCCCCCTGTAGCTTCAACTTCGAAATGGTTCTAGAAAATCCAATGGAATTATTTAGTATAACTGTGGAAATACTCGATATCAACGATAATTCACCTGCCTTTGCGAATAAGGAAATTACCCTGAATATCAGTGAAGTAGCATCGCCTGGAGCTCAATTTATTTTAGGCAGTGCCGTGGATCCTGATGTAGGTTTAAATGCCCTGCAAAGCTACAGTCTTAAACCTTCGACGCATTTTACTTTAAAAGAACAAACGTTTGCTGATGGTGGTAAATATGTGGAGATGGTTTTGCAAAGTCCTTTAGATAGAGAGAAGGAAGGTGAAATGTTTCTAACATTGACAGCTGCCGACGGGGGAAATCCGCGGAGAACAGGGACTGTGAGCATAAAAGTGAATGTTTTGGATGCCAATGATAATGCTCCGGTTTTTAGTCAAGCCGTATACAAAGCCTCTGTTTTGGAGAATTCCCCTAAAGGGACTTTAGTAGCAACAGTGATTGCAACCGACGCAGATGTGGGCAGTAATGGTCAGTTAGAATATTACATTGACCACCTTACACAACAAAATGCTATGGTGTTCACACTAAATCCAAGCAGTGGAGAAATACGAGTATCAGGTTTAATCGACTATGAGAAAACTAAGCAGTTTCAAATTAATGTAATTGCCAAAGATATAGGTGGTCTCTCAAAATCTTGCAAAGTAGTAATTGAAGTGATAGATGTGAATGACAATCCCCCCGTTATAGCATTGACATCTTTTTCCAATACCATCCCCGAGGACTCTCCCCCGGGGACAACTGTCGCCATTGTTAATGTGAAAGACTTGGACTCTGGACAAAATGGTCATGTTAATTGTTCCATCGACCATTCTCTTCCCTTTAAGATACAATCTTCATTAGCGAACTATTACACTTTACTAACAAACAGTGTTTTAGACCGTGAGGTTGTGTCTGAGTATAACGTCACAGTGACAGCGGTGGACAAAGGTCTTCCCGCATTACGTCACAATAAGACCCTTCGCATAAGAATCTCTGATGTGAACGACAATGTGCCAGTGTTCGATAAAAGCGAGTACACAGCTCGGATATTGGAAAACAACTTCCCAGGTGTGTCAATTGGTTTGGTCCAGGCCAAAGATGAAGACTGGGGTCAGAACGCCAGGGTCTCCTATTTCTTGGAGGAATCGCAGGTGGGAGGAAATTCTATTTCATCTTCAATATCGATTAATTCTGAAACAGGAGTGATTTATGCAGTGAGATCCTTTGATTACGAACAAATCAAAGCTTTTGAATTCCACGTTAGAGCGCAAGATGGAGGCTCCCCTCCACTTAACAGTAACGTGACTATAAAGTTAATAATTCAAGATCAGAATGACAACACTCCTCAGGTTCTCTACCCAGTACAGACGAGTAGCTCTCTGGTGGCTGAAATGGTGCCTCGTTCAGCAGATGTGGGATATCTTGTCACTAAAGTGGTGGCTGTTGATGTGGACTCTGGACAGAATGCCTGGCTCTCATATAAACTGCAGAAAGCGTCAGACAGGGCGCTGTTTGAAGTGGGTTTACAGAATGGAGAAATAAGAACCATACGCCAGGTCACTGATAAAGATGCTGTGAAACAAAAACTCACTGTTGTAGTGGAGGATAACGGGCACCCCTCTCGATCAGCTACAGTCAATGTGAATGTGGCGGTGGCGGACAGCTTCCCTGAAGTGATCTCAGAGTTCAGTGACTTTACGCATGACAAAGAATACCACGATCACTTTACATTTTATTTAATTTTGGCCTTGGCTGTCATGTCTTTCCTCTTCATCTCGTGTGTATTAGTTATAATATCAGTTAAGATCTACAGGTGGAGACGATCACGTAACTTCCATTCCAATCTCCCAGTGATTCCATATTATCCACCCCGTTTCTCAGACGCCGGGGGGACAGGGACTCTGCAACACGTGTACAACTATGAGGTGTGCATGACGACTGACACAAGGAAGAGTGACTGTAAATTCGCCAGACCTTTTAGTCAGCACGTTTTAATAGTGGACCCGAGCTCTACTATGACCAGAGACAATGCGACCTTGCAACCTTCTCAGAATGAGAAAAGCTTTCTGGATGACCCGGATTCTCCTGAGCAGGTGAGACGCTGACATTTTACAACTTCAAATATAATTATTTCGACCACAATATTTGAAAATACTCAAATACACAGAACATAAGTATTTAAATAGGCATGAACCCAGGTCGAGTATAGGTTATTTAGGTTATTGAGATAATTTTTTAAATCTTGTTTGCCTGTCTTCGTCCTGAATTAAACCCACGGGGTTTGCTCTCATCCATAATGTTTGGGCTTTTCGAATCGTGTTGTAGAAAAATGACATGCATGTCAAAGTGTGTGTATTGCAATTAGTATAAAATGTCATATTCAGGCTGTCACAGCACACCTTCGTGGACAAAAATAAAATAATAGTCGTTTCTGTTGCGGTTGTACTTGTGAGTTTGCAGTGTTTGGTTATCCATATTGAGCCACTGTATGCCATGCATTCGTGTAAAATAGAAATGTCTCATTGGTTCATTCGTGGGCTGGATCTAAACTAGAGTCCAATGGGAGGTTGTGTCTTTAGAGGAATGATAAGGTCTGTAGAGGCATAATCACTATTAATTCGGTGCATTTTCATGTTTTTAACTGTGAGGGCCGCTGTTGGTTAACAAGACGTTATTCTATTGGCTCATGGGTGGCTGCGCAGTGATCCCTACCTCAGTATTGCTATACTCTGTAGCCGAGAAGGATAAATGCAGGTATTGGCAATACCTCAATATATTTTATTTTGGAATTCATCGGGTTGTCATTTGGATTACGACTTTACCATTTAAATAATCATTACAATGGATATTTGGCGTTTGTTCGATGTTCCACTCAGCCTGTGGAGGAAAGGCTTTGGTTACAGATGGCAAGTACTGTGCATTGTTTGTTGCGTGATCTGGGTTGACAATGTGACAGGACAAGCACGATACTCCATCCTAGAGGAGATGGCAGAGGGATCTTTTGTCGGTAATATTGCGAAGGACTTGGGTTTGGAGGTCAGTCGGCTTGTTACTGGTAAAGCTCGCATTGTAACAAAGGGGAGTCGTCAGTATGTTGATCTCAACAGAGACAAAGGCACTCTAGTTGTTAAAGAGAGAATAGACAGAGAGGAGCTCTGCAAGCAGACTACGCCTTGCAGCTTTAGTTTTGAGGTTATAATCGAAAATCCCATCCAATTGTATCGAATAACAGTCGAGGTCCGGGATATAAACGACAATGCCCCTTCCTTTTTGAGAGATAGTGTTAACCTGGAAATTAGCGAGTCTGCGCTGTCTGGAGCTCGCTTCTCATTAGATAACGCAATGGACTCGGACGTGGGCACGAATAGCTTACAAAACTATGCACTCAAGCCATCAGATCATTTTAAATTAGCAGTACATAGGAACAGTGATAGTAAATACGTCGAAATGATTCTGTAGACCCCATTAGACAGAGAGAGTCAGGAAGATCTTACGTTGCTCCTTATAGCAACCGATGGGGGGATCCGCAAAAATCCGGAACTGTTCGCATCCACGTTACAGTGCTAGATGCGAACGATAACGCTCCAGTTTGCAGTCAATCTGTTTACAAGGCTGTAGTGAGAGAAAACTCCCCAAAAGGCACACTGATAACAACAGTCAACGCTGCGGATGCTGATAATGGGTCATATGGAAAAGTGTCGTATTCCATGGCCTCAAGAGATGCAAAGGAGTTGTTTCAGATAAATGCGGAAACAGGAGAGATCAGAGTATCAGACAAATTAGATTACGAAGAGGAAAACAATTATCAGTTGAATGTGAATGTGAAAGCAAAAGACCACGGTGGTCTTTCCGATATATGTAAAGTTGTTATTGAAATTATTGATGAGAATGATAATTCTCCAACAATACAACTGATGTCTTTTTCCAATACCATAGCAGAGAATTCCCCTCCTGGAACTACAGTAGCCGTGTTAAATGTAGAGGATGCAGATGCTGGAAAGAACGGCGTGGTGCACTGTTCTATAAACCCAGATATGCCATTCAAAATTGAGTCGTCAATGACCGACTATTATAGCATAGTAACTGATGGCATCCTCGACCGAGAATCGATTTCAGAATATAACGTCACCATAAATGTATCAGACGACGGGACACCGATTCTCTTCAGTAATAAAACAGTGACAGTGAAAGTGACAGATGTCAATGACAACCCACCGGCCTTTGACCGCTGTGTCTATGAGGCATTTGTACAGGAAAACAATTCGCCGGGGGTCTCCATATTCACTATCAGAGCGAGTGATGCTGACTCTGGTCAAAATGCGCGCTTGTCCTACTACCTGGAGAACAGTGAGATAAATGGGGCACAGGTCTCTTCACTGGTCTCGGTAAATTCAGAGAATGGGGTTATTCATGCGGTGCGCTCATTTGATTATGAACAAGTAAAAGAGTTTCATTGTAATATTACTGCGCGAGACGGAGGGTCCCCGCCCTTCAGTGAAACTGTTACTGTACATATTTCTATCCAAGACCAGAACGATAACGCACCCCAGGTTCTCTACCCAGTACAGACGAGTAGCTCTCTGGTGGCTGAAATGGTGCCTCGATCAGCAGATGTGGGATATCTTGTCACTAAAGTGGTGGCTGTTGATGTGGACTATGGACAGAATGCCTGGCTCTCATATAAACTGCAGAAAGCGTCAGACAGGGCGCTGTTTGAAGTAGGCCTACAGAATGGAGAAATAAGAACCGTACGCCAGGTCACTGATAAAGATGCTGTGAAACAAAAGCTCACTGTTGTAGTGGAGGACAACGGGCAGCCCTCTCGATCAGCTACAGTCAATGTGAACGTGGAGGTGGCTAATAGCTTCTCCGAAGTACTCTCATAATTCACTGACTTTACGCACGACAAGGATTATAATGATAACCTGACTTTTTATCTAGTTTTGGCCTTGGCTGTGGTCTCTTTCCTCTTCATATCGTGTGTATTAGCTATAATATCAGTTAAGATCTACAGGTGGAGACAATCACGCATGTATCAGTCTGGTCTACCAGTTATTCCATATTATCCACCCAGTTATGCAGACGCCGGAGGGACAGGGACTCTGCAACATATGTACAACTATGAGGTGTGCATGACGACTGACTCAAGGAAGAGTGACTGTAAATGTGCCAGACCTTTTAGTCAGAACATGTTAATAATGGACTCTACAGATACTTTCCAACATGTATAAAGAGAGAAAAGTTTCCCAGATTCTCCTGAAATGGTGAGATATTCATTGCCCAATGTGTTATGTTGCTTAATGATTGTATTCATTAAATTGTTTCATTTAAATTAGATTAGATTGGGACTTTGTATGTGTATTATCAACTGATTTACTCATGTTTTTCAAAGAGAGCCTCAAGTCCTGTTCATTTCAGCACCACCACTCGCGGACAGCGACACTGTCGGACACAGTTCCGCAGCCTCTTTCACGTATTATTTTATAGGCCACCGTAAGTCTGTTAACAGGTTTTATTATAACAGAACGATACTAAACCCTAATGAATATTTTTTTTTACGTTAGGTGTATTTTTTACATTTAACTTAATTTAAGTGAGAAGTAGTTCTGACTGAGGATGACAACATATAGGCCTTAATGTGTATCTCTCAGTTTTGTCTTACATTGACGTGTTTTTGAACAAATGTGTCACACTAGAAGATATAGTAGGCCATACAATTGAAATAATTAATGGTTTGTAGTGTCATTTTGTACAGTAGAAGTGCGCTCCTTGCAATGGTCTGTGAGTGCCGCTGTTCGTTCAGACTGTGAAATGTGGCCCAGTGAAATGTAAAAAGCACATCCCATATCAGTGAGCTCTTTCTATCTGAAGGTTGCTAGTTGCTTCAGCCATATTAGAAAACAGACTCGCCAGTGTTACACACCCGAAGCAGGCGGAACGACATGTTTTGTAATTAATTGACGATCGTTTGGATACTTCTACTTCGTTGTCTTTGGTCTGTGTAGATTAGTTTTTCTGTTGGTCTGGACATTTATGTAGTGTACGAACTRGATTTTATAAAATGTCTGCTAGGAATCTGGTATGGGCTTTTGACAGCCATGCGTCACTATGGCTTATCCTCGTTTTATTTGGATGTATAGTCCATGGACAAGTGAGATATTCTATTCCTGAGGAGATGGCGAAAGGGTCGGTCGTGGGTAATGTCGCAGAAGACTTGGGCATTGCCCTGAAAAGGCTGAGGAGCGGCCGAGCTCGTATCATAGCCGGGGACAATAGTCCCTATGTGGAGCTGAACACAGACAAAGGAACACTGGCTGTGAGTGAGAGGATAGACCGAGAGCTCTTGTGTAAACAAACTTCTCCTTGTAGTTTCAGCTTCGAGCTAATCTTAGAAAACCCTATTCAGCTTTATGAAGTTACCGTAGAAATCATGGATGTCAATGACCACGCTCCTACATTTCCCAAAGATGACATTTATATCGAGATTAGCGAGTCAGCCCTCCCGGGCGCGCGTTTCTTACTAGAACGCGCATTTGATCCAGATGTTGGAGAAAATACAATACAGAGCTACACTCTGAAACACACTGATAATTTCATTCTGAAACAGGAAACTCGTGCAGACGGAAACAAATACATAGACATAATGTTGCTGTCGCCAGTAGACAGGGAGAGCAATGAGGAATTGTCCCTCGTTTTAACCGCAATTGATGGTTGCCATCAACCGAAATCAGGCATGATGAAAATAAATATCCACGTTTTAGACGTAAACGATAACACTCCCGTCTTTTCCAAAAAGCTGTATATGGCGTCAGTTCCAGAAAATGCGCCTGTGGCTAAAGTAAGCGCAACTGATGCAGATAAAGGCATAAACGGAGAGGTGACGTTTGCTTTCAGGTACAGACAGTAACAACGGGCTTTTCCGAATCGATGCACAGTCAGGTGAGATTTTCGTTTTTGGACATCTAGATTTTGAAAAAGCTAAAAAAGTACGAGTTAAACATCGAAGCCAAAGATCATGGCGGCTTCACTGATTCTTGTGCCATGATTATTGACATAATTGATGTGAATGATAACATGCCTGTCATATCTTTGACATCATTCACGAATCCTGTTTCTGAAAACTCTCCACCTGGCACAACAATTGCAGTGATTAATGTTAAAGACATAGATTCGGGAGAAAATGGACAGGTGCGTTGTAGCATATCAAAAGATTCCCCCTTTGTCATTAGGTCATCATTACGGAATTACTATACGTTATTGACAGAGGAAGAATTAAACAGGGAAACGTATCAGAATATAACGTCATTATAACTGCCACAGATGAAGGTTTTTCCCCTCTCTCTAGTAACAAGACTATTAACTTACGGGTGTCTGACGTCAACGATAACACACCAATATTTGAGAAGGAATCTTATATTACAAATATAGTGGAAAATAATTCACCAGGTGTATCATTATTTATGGTAAGAGCATCAGACGCTGATTGTTGCCAGAACGCACGCGTCTCCTACATCCTTGAGGACTCTGTGCTTAACGGGGCACCAGCTTCCTCCTTAGTTTCAATTAATGCTGAAACTGGTGTTAGATATGCGGTGAGATCATTCGATTACGAACAACTTAAAGCATTCAAAATCAATATTAGAGCGCATGATGGTGGTTCTCCTACACTCAGTGACCAGAATGACAACCCTCCTCAGGTTCTCTACCCAGTACGGACTAGTGGCGCTCTGGTGGCTGAAATGGTACCTCGTTCAGCAGATGTGGGATATCTTGACACTAAAGTAGTGGCTGTTGATGTGGACTATGGACAGAATGCCTGGCTCTCATATAAACTGCAGAAAGCGTCAGACAGGGCGCTGTTTGAAGTAGGCCTACAGAATGGAGAAATAAGAACCATACGCCAGGTCACTGATAAAGATCCTGTGAAACAAAAGCTCACTGTTGTAGTGGAGGACAACGAGCAACCCTCTCGATCAGCTACAGTCAATGTGAACGTGGTGGTGGCGGACAGCTTCCCTGAAGTGCTCTCAGAATACCCTGACTTTACGCACGACAAGGAATACAATGATAACCTGACTTTTTATTTAATTTTGCCACTTGTTGTGGTTTCACTGCTTTTTATTTTTTCGATTATTGGTATAATTTCTGTGAAAATCTACCGGTGGAAACAGAATAAATTATTCTATAAATCTGCAGCAAACCTCCCCGTTATCCCATATTACCCTCCCGTTTTCCCAGACGGGACCCTGGGAACCCTACAGCGTGTATACAACTATAAGGTGTGGGGAACCACTGACTCTAGGATGAGTGGTGTGAAGTTTGCGAGGCCTCATAGCCAGAACACACTGGTGGACGTGAGTCGCATGGGGACAATGCAGAGTGAAATGAGAGATCAGACGGATGCTGATATCGATGGAGAGGTGAGAGGGCATATTGAAATTCATATTTACTCCTGATCAGGGTTGTTTTATAGGCTATGTTGTGTATTGATGCATCTCTCTCACCATCGTCTCCCTCTCTTTCGGTCTAATGCTCTCTTTTCGCTCAATTGCTCTTTCTGTCTTCATCTCTCTGCGTTCGTGTGAGCACAAGCGTTGTCATTACACATGTCTTTGTATGCACTCCACTGCATCTTTGTCTTATTTCTCTTCAAAACTATTCCTGTAACACATTCTTATCCAATATTTTATGACACTATGGAGGTGAATTTTGCATTACGAAATATCTAAATGTTTTATGTCAACATTTATTCGGTATTTTTAAGTGTGATACATTTACGTGCCAAAACCTTAATTTCTCTAGTATTGCAATACTTTGTTTGAACCCTAAGTGCCGCTGTGGATCGCATGTAATATAAAACACAATCACACTGTGGTTTCTCCCATAATAATGCGTTTAGAAACGTACAGAAGCACAGTAACTTGGAGCTCCAGATGAGAGAATAAGGACCCTTGTCTGGATAGTACATTAGGTGTCCAAAGGCTCTTTGTTCTGTTAATGGACGCCACATTGACTGGATTCTTGTCAAATACATTCTAGGATTTATTTTCAGCCTTAATATTGTGATTTGGCTTTAGATTTTTGTCGTGAAATGGCAATGAGAAAGAACAGACTCTTGGAGTGGCCGTTGTGCGTGTTCGTGGTTTGCGCGTTCTCAGTTTACCCTGTGGCCGGGCAGGTCCGCTACTCCATCCCGGAGGAGATGACCTTGGGATCCTTCGTTGGAGATATAGCAAAAGATCTGGGACTGGAGCCGCAACGGCTTGTAGCCGGGAGAGCGCGGATTTTCAGCGCGGGCGACAGTGAGTACGTAGGGCTGGACCGAGAGAAAGGACAATTGTTAGTGAAAGAGAGAATGGACCGGGAACAGCTATGTGCGGAGATGCCCGCATGTAGCTTCAGTTTCGATGTGATATTAGAGAATCCAATGGAACTGTTTCGAGTTACAGTTGAAGTACTAGATATCAACGATAATAGCCCCGTCTTTCCGAAGAGAGACATTGAATTGGAAATCAGCGAGTTAGCCGTACCTGGTGCGCGTTTCTCTATCGAAAGCGCGGTAGACCAAGACGTGAGGGAAAATGCACTTCAGAAATACATATTAAACCCCACAGACCATTTTAACCTTAATATTCAAGGTCGCATAGATGACAGTAAACACATGGAGATGGTACTTCAAAAACCTCTGGACAGAGAAAAGACAAAGCATCACTATTTGACTTTAACTGCTGTCGATGGTGGAGACCCTCAGCGGTCTGGAACGGTTCAAATTCACATCGTCGTTCTCGATGTTAATGATAATGCCCCGGCATTTAGCCAAGCTACATATAAAGCAGTTGTTCCAGAAAATGCAGCGAAAGGCACATTGATTACCACAGTAAGTGCGACAGATGCAGACGAGGGATCTAGCGTCATTATAGAGTATTATTTTGAGCATGCCACCAAAAGTATTCAAGAGCTATTCACAATCGACCCGATTTCAGGCGAGGTAAGAGTAGTAGGAGATATAGATTATGAAAAGAACAAACAATTCCAAATAAAGGTAAAAGCCAAAGATCATGGTGGCTTAACAGACTCATGTGGCATCGTTATTGATGTTATTGATATTAACGATAACATCCCGAAAATAACCGTCATGTCATTTTATAGTGCCCTACCCGAGGACTCAGTACCTGGCACTATTATAGCCATGATTAACATCCAGGATCTTGATTCAGCGGAAAATACAAAGATAACATGTTCCATTCATAACAACCTTCCTTTCAAGATGGAATCATCTTTATCAAATTACTACAATCTGGTGACAGAATCAGTATTGGACAGAGAGCAGACAGCAGAGTATAATATAACAATCACGGCAGTAGATGGAGGCAGTCCGCCGCTCTCAAGTAAAACAACGCTCAGTTTAAAGATATCGGATGTGAACGACCATTCACCCCAATTCCAACAAGAAAGCTATGATGCCTATGTGTTTGAAAACAATGTCCCTTCCCGGTCTTTTTTTTCTGTGAGGGCTACAGATGCAGACCGGGGACCAAATGCTAGGGTATCATATTTCCTTGAGGATGGAAGTTTAAACGGGGCTCCACTCTCCGCATATTTGACAGTAAATTCCGACAGTGGGGTGCTTTACGCGGTGAAGCCCTTTGATTATGAGCAAATCAAATATTTCAAAATCAATGTCAAAGCACAAGATGGAGGCTCACCCCCATTGAGTGGCAATGTGACTATAAACATATTCATAAAAGATGAGAACGACAATATGCCTCAGGTTCTCTACCCAGTACAGGCTAGTAGCTCTCTGGTGGCTGAAATGGTGCCTCGTTCAGCAGATGTGGGCTATCTTGTCACTAAAGTGGTGGCTGTTGATGTGGACTCTGGACAGAATGCTTGGCTCTCATATAAACTGCAGAAAGCGACAGACAGGGCGCTGTTTGAAGTGGGCTTACAGAATGGAGAAATAAGAACCATACGCCAGGTCACTGATAAAGATGCTGTGAAACAAAAGCTCACTGTTATAGTGGAGGACAACGGGCAGCCCTCTCGATCAGCTACAGTCAATGTGAACGTGGTGGTGGCGGACAGCTTCCCTGAAGTGTTCTCAGAATTCACTGACTTCACAGTGGATAGGGAATATGACAACAACCTGACTTTTTATCTGGTGTTGGCCTTGGCTGTGGTCTCGGTTCTGTTCATATTCTCCATCATTGCCCTTATCACAGTTAAAATCCACAGATGGAGACAGAATCGATTATTCTATAAATCTGCAGCAAACCTCCCAGTTATCCCATTTTACCCTCCCGTTTACCCAGACGGAACCCTGGGAACCCTACAGCGTGTATACAACTATGAGGTGTGTGGAACCACTGACTCTAGGATGAGTAATGTGAAGTTTGCGAGGCCTTATAGCCAGAACACACTGGTGGATGTGAGTTGCATGGGGACAATGCAGAGAGAAAATAGAGAGCAGGAGGATGCTGATGTTGATGGAGAGGTGAGACCCCCCCCCCATTCTGTTCCCTATTCTGATGTTGCTGTGTGTACAGCATATCTGAATGATTGAGCCGGGTGATGTTTCTAAACTACATACATTCACCCTATTCTCTTGCCTTGATCAAGTTAACATTTACAACTGAAAGATGTTAGTAGCATGGTCCAAACTGTGGTATGTTGTWTTGGTGGCTGGACTACAGGCAAGCATACTTTGACCCTCTTCCAATCTGTGTAATTTCTGTCTATCTATATGAAGGGGTGAACATACGCACAATGCATCTTCGTAGGCATTTACCTTTATAATGTGTAAAGGGTTCTCCTACTATATATCAGTGAAGGGACTACATGGTGCTGACTAGAGTGTTATCTGTTTCTGTGTTCGTCTCAGCTGGCCTATCAGTAACTTAAGCGCATTTGGGCAGCAGGTAGCCTAGTGGTTAAGAGCGTTGTGCCAGTAACAGAAAGGTTGCTGGTTCGAATCCCCAAACCAACTAGGTGAAAAATCTGCCGTTGTGCCCTTGAGCAAGGCACTTAACCCTAATTGCTCCTGTAAGTTGTTCTGGATAAGAGTGTCTGTAAATAACTAAACATTTAAAATGTAGAAGTATTAGTGAGGCCAGATGGCTCATCTTCAGGCAGCCTGTGATGTCATGATTCTGTTAAATTTTTTTCGTGAAATGCACTGCAACACCGTGACTATGATCCTCAGTTGATTCCCTTCTCATTTACCCCGCAGGTGTGTAGTTAAAGGAGCATGTTATAAACTCACTGTATCAGTTTCCTTAGGTCTCTTCTGACTGACTGACTGACTGACTGACTGACTGACTGACTGACTGACTGATTGACTGACCTGACTGATCGACTGACCTGACTGATCGACTGACCTGACTGACTCACTGCTAGTACTATCAAGTCATTGTTCTGAGGAGCCTTCTCCTTGCTCTCTCCCATCGATCTTCCCTCTCTCGCTCTCACTCTCTCTCTCTCTTTCTCTCTCTCTCCTGCCCCTCTTTCTCTTTCTCTTCTCTTCCATCTCTCTCTCTCTGTAAAACACCATAGCGCTTGGGCACACTGACCCACTTTCCCACTCACACACTACTCTAATAATCTGTGCTGCTGTACTGCAGTAATGGGCTTATAAGTCTCTTCTATCAGACTCTGGGCTTCGTTCCACAGCAGTGTTACACTGATGCCTGTATGAACACTGCATCTGCTCTGTATTCAGAATGAGTATGCATGTCTGTCTGTCCGTCTGTCCATCTTTCTGTCTGTAACCAATGTGTCTGTCTGTCTGTCTGTCTGTCTGTCTGTCTGTCTGTCTGTCTGTGCTTCTGTCTCTCGTGTCTCTTCTGTTCTCTCTGTCTTCTCTGTTCTGGTTCTGTCTGTCTGTCTGTCTGTCTGTCTGTCTGTCTGTCTGTCTGTCTGTCTGTCTCTCTGTCTCTCTGTCTCTCTGTCTGTCTCTGTCTGTCTCTGTCTGTCTCTGTCTCTCTATCTGTCTCTGTCTCTCTATCTGTCTCTGTCTCTCTTTCTTTGTGAAGCACGTGCATGCACTTGCACATGCGCTTGCGCAAACACACACTACTAGTCAGAAATAGCACAAGACTATCATGCGTATTATTTACAAGTCCTCCACCATATAACCAACATTTCTTCTGTCAGGAATCTGCAGCACTTGTTGTTTGCAGAGTGTTACCATGACAACCTGCATGTCCTTAAGGTGAATCTCCCTGGGATGCTGGAGAGGAGAGTTAGTTACTGCATCACACACCTCTCTCTGAAAATCTAAGCATATAACATACTTGAAGTCACCTGAATACAACAACCAATACAGAATGTCTAAATCTGCTGTTCTCGTGAACCCAACAGCAAACATTCAGGGACAGGGACCCTAACATGAACATAACCACACACACTCAACCACACAACCATAAAACATGTCCTAAGTTTTTCTAACACATCTAATACCTCAGTATCTATGCAGGATTCTGTGGTTAAACAGGAGGCAAAGATGTGACGCTGTTGCTGAGACAGACATAGAGAGAGATAGAGAAAGAAAGAGACAGACATAGATAGAGACAGAGATAGAGAGAGACATACATAGAGACAGAGAGAGAGAAAGAAAGAGACAGACATAGAGACAGAGATAGAGAAAGAAAGAGACAGACATAGATAGAGACAGAGATAGAGACAGAGATAGAGAGAGACATACATAGAAACAGAGAGAGAGACAGAGAGAGACAGACATAGATAGAGACATAGATAGAGACAGAGATAGCGACAGAGATAGAGAGAGACAAACAGACATAGAGAGAGAGAGTTGACAAGCAGAGCCACATCTCTTCTGTCATTTAGTCTACCCCTAACTTCTTGTGTGACATGTCACTCAGGCCAGCCGCCAGCATACTCCTACAGTTACACAACACACCATGATGACAGGAAGTGGGCTGTACTCTGTTTGTCCTGACTATGTTCTCATATGCTCTGGCCTGTTTAACTGCTTCACAATCCAATACTGACCCAGTTGGACTTGTGTGTAGTTTGTGAGTGATGAAACAGCTACGTTGTGTTCCATTTTGTTTCCTCTGTAACTATCCATCAACCAATCTGTCCTAACCCCATTACACTGTTGCACTTATTTAATATTCCAATGCACTTATACAACCATACACCTGTAATTACATACAATCTTAGTCTTGTTTATGTCTCTTTCCTTCTCTCAGACCTTCACATCATCACAAGCACTCACTTTCCCGTATCGGACCTGGGGGTCCTCAGTGTGTGTGTATTTGTCTGTTTACCAGCCAGTGACTGGGCTGTATGTTAGTGGTGCTGAACACACTGTGTGGAGGCAGAGGGAGGGAGGTGTTGTTGTTCATCATGCAGCAGTAGGAGGACGGCTGTGGGACGCAGGTTTCACTGCAGCACTAGCTTCTGTTCCTCTTCATTTCAATCAAAGTATTGTCTTCAGATGAGATGTACTGTACTGTACACGCTCACATACACAGAGTCACAGGGTCTATTCATTTAGAAAGTATATCTCGCTCTCTTCCCCTCCTCTCACACTCTCTTGCTCACTCTCTCACTAACTCATTCAATCTGTTTCTCTCTTTTGTCTTTTTCCATCTCTCCCTGTAACAAAAAGCTTTTCACTATGTCACATCAGTATCCATTTCTACTCCCCATAGCCCTCTAGCTTGGTTCAACACCACAGCTTAATACAGTGAGCTATAGACTATATGTGTTTTTATAGAACACTTGTCCACAGTAAACCCTGTCCTTACAGAGACTGTGTTTGACAGTAGACCTCTGGCTTTACTCTTATAGCTTTGGATTTTCCTGAGCTTTATGTAATAACAGAGAGTTATAATGCAATCAAAGTGTGCTATGCTCATCTTTAAGTATGAACTTACACTGTACACAGCCCATCAACACTTAATTTGCACTGTCGCCTTTCCCTTTGGCGCAATCCTTCGAATTGAATGTGTTTCTCTGTGCGTGGTTCTCAGACAGCTTGCAGTCGTCCACCCCACCCTTTCCCTACAACACAGAAACAATAACATATTCATTTTCACGAGGAGAGGTGGGATGTGTTGCCATGACGACTGGCTGAGTCATGGTGAAGACTGCACCATTATTTAAGTAGTTGTGGGGGGGGTGCAGCTAAATGTCTGTGGGGTGTTTGGTGGGAAGGCACTGGGAAGCGACCCCTGCCATGGGCCATGTTTCAGTCTTCACCAGCCCTAAGCTGCAGTGGGGCAGGGCAAGTTCAGCAGAAGGGGAAAATGTGTGTCTGAAACTCTCTATCTTTTTGTCTGCGGGTATATTACCCTCAGTGAAGATGGTGTTGTTCCTGGGGCAGGTGTTTGTGAAGATTGTGATATTTATTACAAAAACATACTCTCCTCTGTTCACTAGTGGATTACAGAGATATCCACACCCTTGCATATTTAACTATGTTCTGTTAGCTATTGTAAGGGCCAAACACAGTAAAACAATACAAATAACATGCATAATTACTGACATATTATAAGATACAGTATATTTTGTGTTTGGTAATAGCAAACATGTTTCTTTGGTTATGGTAAACATGCTTGTGTTTCCCTGAATGGCATTCATGCACCGACCTCATGATTATAGGCCCCTGAATTTTCCCTGACAAAGGGACCTGACCAGGAAACCTCAGGGCCCTACTCATGAAGCATAAGGGGAACGTGAAGATAACACTAGTATAATACTATGGTCGTTCCACACATGGAACCCACACTACACATGCAGAGTGTGATATTTGATGCTAATATTCAGCATCATTCATTGCTCTACAACACAGTGGTCATACTAAGTGACTGTGGTGGATAATGTGTCAGATGGGTCTATGTCTGAACTCTTCTTCTGTTTTGGTAAGTATGTCTCTGTGTGCCGTGGGTACAGTCACTGTCCTGACCTAATGAATCTGATTTTATTCATTTCTCTTTTTCATGTTGTCGCTGCATGTGCTCCATCTGTGTTTCTCCAAACAAGGTAAGAGCAAACTTTTATCTACCTTTCTCTCTCTCTCTCTCGCTCCTACTTCAGCCTCTCGCTCATAGTCTTCGCTCCTTTACGCCTCCTTGTTTGGCGATCTACCAACGATCTTGGCTCTCCAAAACCAGGAATACAAAGACAAAATCTCGTCGCTCTGCTAGCCATGGTCTCGGGCTCTCTCGCTCTCTCATCGCCTCTCTCTCTCTCTCTCTCTCTCTCTCTCTCTCTCTCTCTCTCTCTCTCTCGTTCTTCTCTCTTCGCTCTCTCTCTCTCTTCTCTTTCTGTATCCCCCTCTATCTCTCTCTCTCTCGCTCTCTCTCTCTCACTCTCTCTTTCTCTGTCTCTCTCTCTCTCTTGCTCTGTCTCTCTCATCTCTATCTCCTCTCCCCCTCCCCCCCTCTCTCTCTCTCTCTCTCTCTCTCTCTCTCTCTCTCTCTTCTCTCTCTCTCTCTCTCACACACACACACACACACACACACACATGCACGTGCTTAGACCAATATAACCTGCAAAAGGATCATGTTTAACACACAAGTATGAGTTGTAAAGGGAAAGATCAGCACTGTTCATCATACATATGTCATAGACAGTCCTACAGATTTTGAACATCTTATTATTGGTTGACATTGAATTATCTCATTACTGAGAAAGGAAGAGAGAACATTCCCATGAGCAGTGTATGAGAGAAATTAAAATATATGTAATGAATGTGTCGGTACCTGTATCAATCACATCTTCCTTTGGGTAAAGGACCATTCAATCATTATTTTTATGTACCGTAGAAGGGGCTTTACATCTTGTTTATGTATTCAGCTATTGAGGCCCCAGTCATGAATGATAAAGTAGTATCTGGTCACGTGACAAATAGTGGCATGAACTGGAGACATATATACGCAGTTCCTTGAACATAGCGGTTTGGGGCCATTTCATTTAGTATTCTTCCTCAGGAAATGCTACCAAGCAGTTTTCCATTCCAGTGAGAGGAAACAGGCGCGCATTGTTTATGCAAATATCGTGCTGCCTATTGTCTGCCGCTGCACCAGCGTGTGCTGTCCGCCTGTGTGGCGCTGTCCACCCGCGTGGTGCTGAAATGCTCCGCTTGGTCTGTGCAGCGCGTCTGGGTCTCCTTTCTGCCTCAGCGCACCTRTTTTCATGGGTTGAATAATGTGGTGCTGCAGAAGTGGGTCCTATTCTGCCACTGATCATCGTGATGAAATACGACTATATTTATGTTTTGTCGGCCTGGCCCATATTACATGACACTGTGATATGGTTTATGAGCATGATTCATAATTAAAACGTTATTTTCATCTAACGCTGTAATTCGAGGTCCCGCAGTTTCCAGGGAGATTTAGATCATCTATGTCCACTGGTCGTAGCCTATTGTCGGTAAAAATCAGTGTGGACGAATTGATATTGTGGTGGTTAGACACATAGTTTAAAGACACAGATAGGATACATCTATATAGCCTAAAGACACATATAGTGTCGCGATCGTCGTAGTGAGGAGACCAAAGCGCAGTGTGATGTGAATACATCTTATTTAATGACAACTATAGAACACTGAAACAAACTATTACAAACTATACAAAATAACAAACGAACATGACGCTAATGATAACGAGTGCAGACATGCAACATCAACATAGACAATCACCCACGAACCAAACTGGAAAATGGCAACCTAAATAGGATCCCCAATCAGAGACAACGATAAACAGCTGCCTCTGATTGGGAACCAATCCAGGCCACCATAGACCTACGTATGCCTAGACTACACACACAACCTAGACATACAAAAACCCTAGACCAGACAAAAACACACATACCACCCTTGTCACACCCTGACCTAACCAAAATAATAAAGAAAACAAAGATAACTAAGGTCAGGGCGTGACATATAGGACAAATCTATATAGCCTAAAGACACAGATTTAAACTATCTTTGCTAAATACTTCCTCAATCAGTTAGATAGGCAAATTAGCAAAATAATGAAATACACTGAGTGTACAAAACATTAGGAACACCTTCCTAATATTGAGTTGCACCCCCCCATTCCACAGGAATGCTGGACCATGTTGACTCCAATGCTTCCCACAGTTGTGTCAATTTGGCTGGATGTCCTTTGGGTGGTGGACCATTCTTGATGCATACGGGAAACTGTTGAGCGTGAATAACAGAGCAGAGCTGCACTTCTTGACACACTCAAACCGTTGCGCCTGGCACCTACTACCAGACCCCGTTCAAAAGCACTTCAATCTTTTTTTTGCTCATTCACCCTCTGAATGGCACATACACAATCCATGTCTTAACTGTCTCAAGGCTTAAAAACCCTTATTTAACCTGCCTCCTCCCCTTCATCTACACTGATTGAAGTGGATTTAACTTCTTATGGCTGAAGGGGCAGTATTGAGTAGCTTGGATGAAAGGTGCCCATATCAAACGGCCTGCTCCTCAGTCATAGTTCCTAATATTTGCATATTATTATTAGTATTGGATAGAAAACACTCTAAAGTTTCTAAAACTGTTTGAATTATGTCTGTGAGATTAACAGAACTCATATTGGCAGGCAAAATCCTGAGTTGAAATCAAAACAGGAAGTCAGAAATCTGAGCCTGTATGTATTCACCAGAGTCCCTTAACAGGTGACATCAATAAGGGATCATAGGTTTCACCTGGATTCAGCTGGTCAGTTTATGTCATGGAAAGTGTATGTTTTCTTAATATTTTGTACACTCAGTGTATGTACTACCGCTATGTAAATACACACTACTAAATTGTGTGTGTGTGTTCGTGTGCGTGCATGTGTGCGTGTATGTGTGCGTGAAACCTCTATCCTCCTCTTCACTTTCCTCTCACGATCCTTTCATTCCCAGCCCGTTACTCCCCCCTCCCGTTCAGATTGAGCAGGCTACTGGGATTAGACGTGTGTGGGGGGATGAGATGGCTTCCTGCTCCTTATGACGCGCTATGAGAACACCACTAGGCTGTGCTTCACTCTCATTGTCACACGACGGCAGAAAGAGTACAGTAAACAGAGGGCTTAAAAGGATACAGCTCTGCTATAATAATACTATTAATAATAATACTATTAATAATAATAAACAAAATATAGGCCTATATTTGCATTTATTATTTATTAATTAATTGAGAATGTATAGAATTACCACATCTGTTTAGTAAAGTAGCACCTTTATTACTTGTGAATCAAAGTAACATATTTTATTGTGAGTGAAAACATTGTGCTGCTCATCTGTTTCTGTGGTTTAAGCGTTCTTCTCCAGTGTAAACATAGTGTGCCTTTAAGATCAAGTGAATCAGTGATTGGTCTGTAGCAGAGTGTTCTTTCCACCAATACCGTGTCGAGCCATACAAAGGGATCTACTCCCTCCCCTCAGCCTCAGCATCTCATCCCTTAGCCTACAATGCTCAGATTTGGGAGCTACTCATGCACTGACTGGAAACAAAACACGTTCTGTTTGAAATTCGTGGAAACGTTTACGGTGAAGAATTTTTATTCCAATATTGTGTGATGGTATTTCCTGCGAACAGGAGACTGACTCAATGGAACAAAGGACAATGAGTATTCGTGGCCTTTTGAGGTGGCAAGTGTTCTGGATTTATCAATATGTTCTCCTGTGGAATACAATAGAGGCACAGATTCGATACACCATACCTGAGGAATTGAACGTGGGCTCTGTTGTTGGGAATATAGCTAAGGACTTTGGTTTGGCGATATCTGAGCTTTATGACCGTAAACTAAGGATAGCCTCTGATGCTGGTAAGCAGTATTTCAGTGTGGATTTGGAAAAGGGTGAACTGGTTGTCAATGAGAGGATAGACAGAGAGGAGTTATGTGGAGAGAGCGTCCCTTGTCTGTTTCCATTGGAGGTTATAGTTGAACATCCCTTACAGCTGCATCGCATTGAAATCGACATACAGGATATAAATGATCATTCTCCGAGTTTCCTTACAAATGACAGGGTTTTGAAAATAGCTGAGTCTATCACTGCAGGTGCGAAGTTCACAATGGAAAGCGCACATGACCCTGACGTAGCCTCAAACTCCTTACGGTCCTATAGTGTCAGTGATAATGATCATTTCTTGTTAAATGTGAAGACCCAAGATGGCACAAAAATACCAGAGCTTGTGCTAAAGACTTCATTAGACAGAGAGAAGAAGGCAGTTCATAAGCTCGTGCTCACCGCTGTAGACGGAGGGAATCCTGCACGATCTGGCACCTCTGAAATCACGGTCATAGTGTTAGATATTAACGATAACGCACCCCAATTTAAAATACCATTTTATGAAGTATCTGTCGCTGAGAATAAACCAGTTGGCACCACGGTTCTAAACGTCAAAGCAACTGATTCTGACGAAGGACTAAATGGAGTGATCGAGTATTTCTTTGCAGACCAAACCCCCGATACAATAATGTCATTACTTGATGTTGATTCAAATACTGGAGATGTAACTATCAAAGGGCAGCTTGATTATGAACAAATACATTTGCATAAATTCGACATAATGGCAAAAGATAAAGGCAATCCACAAATGGAGGGACAATGCAGTATAAAGATAAAGATTGCTGATGTTAATGATAATGCCCCTGAAATTATTATAACCTCACTCACCAGTCCAATACCGGAGAATTCATCCCCTGGAGTGGTTATTGCATTGATTAGCGCTAAAGACTTAGATGGTGGTGAAAATGGCAAAGTAAAGTTAAACATGACACCGGGCTCACCGTTCACCCTGAAGCCYTCCGTCTCCAACCATTACGCACTGGTGACCAACGGCCCATTAGACCGAGAGACGTTCCCGGAGTATGATGTTGTCATAACCGCAGTTGATTCAGGGTACCCACCTTTATCTACAAAAAAAAACGTGACTGTGGAAATCTTAGATGTAAATGATAACCCTCCAGTGTTTTCCCAGCCCTCGTATACTGTTTATGTTAAAGAAAATGGCACCCCGGGATCTATCCTGCGCTCAGTGTCCGCCTCTGATACAGACATGGGTGAAAATGCCAAGATTTCCTATTCTATATTAGACTCTAAAGTACAAGACGTGTCTGTCTCCTCCTATATTTACATCAACTCAGATAACGGCAGCATCTACAGCATGCACTCGTTTGACTATGAGAAACTGAAAGTGTTTCAGATTCAGGTGCAGGCAAAGGACCACGGCTCTCCGTCTCTGAGCASCAACGTCACGGTTCATGTTTTTATCCTGGACCAGAACGACAATGCCCCGGCTGTTATTTACCCCTCCGCTGTCATGGCCTCTGTCTCCCATCAGAAGATGACCCGGTCCGCTAAAGCAGGCCACCTCACCACTAAGATATCGGCAGTGGACGCAGACTCGGGCCACAACGCCTTGATTTCCTATAGGCTGAGCGGAGGCCACCGACTCGTCTCTGTTGTTGTGAATCTTTACACAGGTGAGGTGAGGATCAAAACGTGCTGTTTCAGAGCAGGATGACTCCTCTCAGAGGCTGCATATAGAGTTAAAGGATAATGGGGGAGCCGGTCCAATGTCCACCACAGTCACAGTTTTCATATACTGTTATGAGGTAGGGCTCGTCGAAACCCATATCGGGACTACCGGCCAGAAAAACTGCAGAACCCAGCAGGGAAACAGTAAATTCACCTTTTATTTGATCATTCTTCCTGGCCTCAGTGTCCGTCTTGTCTTTGTTAACTTTTCTCATCTAGTGGTGAAGTGCGTTAGAAACAGTAGGAGAGCTCGAATGTTTGCTGTGATCAGACGAAACTGACTCTGACGGAATACAAGAAATCCCAACAAGAAACCTGCAGATCCAGCTCCAACACTGACGGCCCTATTAAGTATTGAGGTCCTGGTGAGGGGACATGTTGTCTCAGAGCCAGTTCGTTCAGGTCGTGTCTCTTCATCCAATTCTAGACGTTCGTGATTTCACCCTGTTAAACCCAGGCAGCACTACTGACTTTAAGGAAATGATAAAGCGTGCTTGATGCATCTTTACCTGACAGTGCGTTGACTTTCCGAGAGCAACAGGTGAGCACAATTCCTGCTTATATTAGGGTTAATATAATTGTCTAGTGTTCCAATTCTTTTTGTCATTTTTTTTGTGGTTTATCCACCGTTCTAATATATTATTAATATGTAATGACTACGCTGTGAGCAAATATTGTATGCTTTAGTTGAATAAGTTCAATATGTTTGATAATCAACTTTCTTATGTTTTGTGGGTTTTGTTTTTTACAAACTTCTTAACTTTTATGAGACCACATGTTGCATAACCAGCCTGACCGCGCTGTCAAAGGTTCTGCAATCACGCTACAATTCTGACTGCGCTAGCGTGTTATGCCTACTGTTTTTTAATAGACAAATATCTAACTTGGGTTCAGGGTAGGCCTATAAACATTAACCAACATTGCATTTTAAGGTGAAAGCAGCTGCCACGATTTTTTTTTTAAATGCCCAACGAGTAGAATTGGTATATCCAGAACCAAAAGCTAAACAGATAAAGTACGTTTTTTGGAATTTGCAGGAGGAGGGAATTGCATTGAATCAAAAATTGTTAATTTCCATAAGGTCGGCGGGTACACAAGTATTTTTTTTTTTCTAAAAGAATGAATTCGCTTTTCCTATGGGTTTGATCGGAAAAAAACCGTAAATTATTGCATTAACAGAACACGTCACAAAATATTGGGGACCCATTGTTACTTTTAAGGTGTGTTAGCAAATTCACTGGAGTGCCAGAGTGCGCTCTGGGCGTTCTTAAATCAGAGCGTTGCAGGTTGTCAGTTCATAATTTAGAGCGTTTCCCTCTCGGAGCGGTCCAGAGCACACACACTAGACGCTCTAACCGAGGAGTAGGGTTGATCCGAGCGTTCTGACCTCACAACGGCAGTCAAAGCACTCAAGCTAACTGACTAACGTTTGGCTAGCTTGCTAGGTGCTTCCAGACACAAATGAGAGAAATTCTTACTCTGACTATTTGACTTGCCCTAGAAGAGCTGGTTATGCTGTTTTCATTTTTACCAAAAGCGTTTGTGACTGTAACTGTGCTGCTGGCAACAATTGAATTACGCTTTTTACCGACGTTTACTGACACCGGCCATATTCAATGGGTGTTGAGCGTTCGTAAATTCATCAGTTATTCTGCAATCTGGCACACTCAGACGAGAGTGCTCAGAAATTGGAGTAGATAGCCAGAGCGAATTTACGAACGCAGCCTAAATGTTTTGTTTAAGAAACAGTAGCTCTTACAGAAAATATATTGCTGCATTGTACTTCAATTTCAATGTCCAGAGTAATGTGGTTTTCATTATTTTTTAATTAGAGCGTTATGTAGCCTAAAACAGTTTTTATTTCTGATTGTGGAGCATAGTACATGGTTGTTGTCATTTACCTTAGCCTGGGCCTGTACTGCTGCTTTAATGCAGCACTGGTCCCAGTCATAATCTATTGGAGCGCTGAGCACCAATACCATGCAGCTTTGTACAAAGAGATCTACTCCCTCTCCCAGCTCACAGCACAGTAACTGTCACGTTCTGACCTTAGTTTTTTTGTTATGTCTTTGTTTTAGTATGGTCAGGGCATGAGTTGGGTGGGTTGTCTATGTTCGTTTTTCTATGTTGTGTTTTGCGTTTGGCCTGGTATGGTTCTCAATYAGAGGCAGGTGTCCTTAGTTGTCTCTGACTGAGAATCATACTTAGGTAGCCTTTTTCCACCTGTGTTTCGTGGGTGATTATTTTCTGTTCTGTGTTTGTATTTTCACTGTTCAGGACTGTTTCGTTTCGTTCCCGTGTTTTGTTGTTTTTGTTCGAGTATTCGTTTTCATTAAAAGAGATAATGAATACTTACCACGCTGCACCTTGGTCCTCCTCACTTTCTCCCAACGACGAACGTTACAATTACAAACTCAAATATATTAAGTGCAAACAACTAACTGGATCTCACAAATTCCTTTCAATTTTAATTTGATCAGGTTCAGAACAGTTCTTTTTTTGTTTGACCTGCTTAACCTCTAATTCCTCCCAAACCCGGATCCGGGAGCACCCCCATCAGTAAAAAAGCTGACTAGCATAGCCTAGCATAGCGTCACAAGTAAATGTACTAGCATCTAATATCATTAAAATCACAAGTCCAAGACACCAGATGAAAGATACACATCTTGTGAATCCAGCCATCATTTTGCATAATTTTAAAATGTTTTACGGGGAGACACAAATATGAAATCTATTAGCTAACCACGTTAGCAAAAGACACCACTTTTTTTACCCACCAGTTTTACTCCATCAGTAGCTATATCACAATTCGACACAAATAAAGATTATAAATAGCCACTAACAAGGAAACAACTTCATCAGATGACAGTTCTGATAACATATTGCGTCATTTGGAAACTTTGCGTTCTGAAAACACAGTGACCTTAATCAGGCATA
>NC_036860.1:54347485-54401284 GCF_002910315.2 Salvelinus sp. IW2-2015
ACCAAATGAGAGAAATTCTTACTCTGACTATTTGACTTGCCCTAGAAAGAAGAGCTGGTTATGCTGTTTTCATTTTTACCCAAAAGCGTTTGTGACTGTAACTGTGCTGCTGGCAACAATTGAATTACGCTTTTTACCGACGTTTACTGACACCGGCCATATTCAATGGGTGTTGAGCGTTCGTAAATTCATCAGTTATTCTGCAATCTGGCACACTTCAGACGAGAGTGCTCAGAAATTGGAAGTAGATAGCCAAGACGAATTTACGAACGCAGCCTAAATTTTTGTTTAAGAAACAGTAGCTCTTACAGAAAATATATTGCTGCATTGTACTTCAATTTCAAGTCCAGAGTAATGTGGTTTTCATTATTTTTTAATTAGAGCGTTATGTAGCCTAAAACAGTTGTTATTTCTGATTTGGGAGCATAGTACATGGTTGTTTCATTTACCTTAGCCTGGGCCTGTACTTGCTGCTTTAATGCAGCACTGGTCCCAGTCATAATCTATTGGAGCGCTGACACCAATACCATGCAGCTTTGTACAAAGAGATCTACTCCCCTCTCCCAGCTCAACAGCACAGTAACTGTTCACGTTCTGACCTTAGTTTTTTTGTTATGTCTTTGTTTTAGTATGGTCAGGGCATGAGTTGGGTGGGTTGTCTATGTTCGTTTTTCTATGTTGTGTTTTGCGTTTGGCCTGGTATGGTTCTCAATCAGAGGCAGGTGTCCTTAGTTGTCTCTGACTGAGAATCATACTTAGGTAGCCTTTTTCCACCTGTAGTTTCGTGGGGTGATTATTTTCTGTTCTGTGTTTGTATTTTCACTGTTCAGGACTGTTTCGTTTCGTTCCCGTGTTTTGTTGTTTTTGTTCGAGTATTCGTTTTCATTAAAAGAGATAATGTAATACTTACCACGCTGCACCTTGGTCCTCCTCACTTTCTCCCAACGACGAACGTTACAATTACAAACTCAAATATATTAAGTGCAAACAAACTAACTGGATCTCACAAATTCCTTTCAATTTTAATTTGATCAGGGTCAGAACAGTTCTTTTTTTTTTGTTTGACCTGCCTTAACCTCTAATTCCTCCCAAACCCGGATCCGGGAGCACCCCATCAGTAAAAAAAGCTGACTAGCATAGCCTAGCATAGCCGTCACAAGTAAATACTAGCATCTAATATCATTAAAATCACAAGTCCAAGACACCAGATGGAAAGATACACATCTTGTGAATCCAGCCATCATTTCTGATTTTTTAAAATGTTTTACAGGAAGACACAATATGTAAATCTATTAGCTAACCACGTTAGCAAAAGACACCACTTTTTTTACTCCACCAGTTTTACTCCATCAGTAGCTATCACAAATTCGACAAATAAAGATATAAATAGCCACTAACAAGAAACAACTTCATCAGATGACAGTTCTGATAAACATATTTATTGTATAGCATAGTGTTTTTTTAGAAAATGTGCATATTTCAGGTATAAATCACAGTTCTACATTGCAGCTGCAATCTGAAATAGTGCCGAAGCAGCCAGAATAATTACAGAGACCAACGTCAAATACCTAATTACTCATCATAAATCATTCTGAAAAATACACAGCGTACAGCAAATGAAAGCCCAACATCTTGTGAATCCAGCAATATGTCAGATTTTTTTAAGTGTTTTACAGCGAAAACACAATATAGCATTATATTAGCTTACCACAATAGCCAGAAACACAACCGCATTTACCAGCAGCAAATGTTTAGCGATCGAACAATCCAGCAAAAGATAATAATTGGACTAACCTTGAATAAACTTCATCAGATGACAGTCCTGTAACATCATATTACAACAATGCATATAGGTTTTGTTCGAAAATGTGCATATTTAGCAGCACAAATCGTGGTTTATACAATGTGATCAGTAGCAGCATTTCAGGCATTCTGGCCGGCGCCATCTTGGAGAGGCACCTAATCTAATCGATAAATAATCGTAAACTGACTAAAAAATACAGGTTGGACAGCAAATGAAAGATGCATTAGTTATTAATGCAACTGCTTGTGTTAGATTTTTAAAATTAACGTTACTAGATCTAGACATACAGTGTGCGTTACAGCCAGACCAGTGCCGCAATAATGGCGGACAAATCCTTTTTCATTTTTCCACATAAATACGGAATAACATCATAAATAGCTCTTACTTTTGGACGAGCTTCCATCAGAATCTTGGGCAAGTTGTCCTTTGTCCAAAAGAATCATTGCTCGGTTGTAAAACGTCCTCTTCAACTTTGGAACTAGCAGCTAACAATAGCTATGTGGCGCAGACATGCCCAAATGTTCAAAACGCAATACTAAGGAAATTCCGAAAATGGCAATATACTCGCATAAACTGATATAAATCGGTTTAAAATAACTTCGTTATGATGTTTCTAACACCTATATCGAATAAAATTACAGACGGATATATCTAAGGCCGATAACTGAGCGTTTCAAAATGCCATCCTGAGGTCTTGCTTTGCGTCATGACGAACGTCAAAAAGAGAGCTCCCGCCGTTCCTTGGGGCTTTATAAGGTCTGAGATCTGCGTAGAAACTCCATTCCAATTCTCATTGGTTACTGACATCCAGGGGAAGGCGGGTGCAGTTCATGTCGACCCATAGGATACATACAGAGCTTTAAACTGATCTGAGAACAGAGCCTCGTTTTCAGACCTTCGCAGTTCCTGTCATGAATTTCGCTGCAGAAAGAGTTCTGTTTCACCCACAGACATAATTCAAACGGTTTTAGAAACTAGAGATTGTTTTCTATCCAATAGTAATAATAATATGCATATTGTACGAGCAAGAATTGAGTACGAGGCAGTTTAATTTGGGAACGATAAATGTCGAAGTTGAAACAGCACCCCCTATAGTGACAAGAGGTTTAAGTCCTTCAAGTCCCAGAACTAATGTTTTAAGTTTGATATACTTATTGTAATCAGTTACAAACTAATATTGTAAGTTTAATTTGCGGAATTTTATCAGTATCATAACTGATATTCTATGTTTTATCTATAAATGTTTTTGCTCAGTTACTTCTAGTACTCAGGTTAGTAAAATGTATTTAAATTGGGTTCCTACTACTCAAATATATACTCACAACTATACTTAAAAAGCTGATGCAAATAGTTACCTCAACATACTATTATTTCTATACAAAAGAATATGCAAAAAGAAACAAGTGTTCAACTTCAAAACCTTTATTTTGAATAAAATAAATGTTATCATTTTATAATTTCTTCAAACTCAAATTGCCCCTTAAACCATACTCCTTGGGCACTTTTGGAGAGCTCATTATTATGTAATCTGTAAGCATTCTGGCTATAACTACACCTTGCCTCCTGAGGCAAAGTTACATCCAGATAGCTTGCACCTGACTACAAATCATTTCAGATCTTCACAACTGCATAAGGTTGAGGTGATAGTTTGGGATTAGCACTTTACACATAGCGCACTATGAACTTTAGCTCAAACACCTCATTCAAACTGTTTTAGATTCATCAAAACATGGGTTAAAAAAAAGAATTACACATATTGTTACAAAATACAGTGGAAATAAAAAGTATGTGAACACTTCGGAATTACCTGGATTTCTGCATAGTCATCACATTTGATCTGATCTTCATCTTAGTCACAACAATAGACAAACACAGTGTGCTTAAACTAGTGACACACTAATTATTATATTTTACTTGTCTATATTGAATAAATAATTTAAAAATTCACAGTGTAGGTTGGAAAAAGTATGTGAACCCCTAGGCTAATGACTTTTCCAAAAGCTAATTGGAGTCAGGAGTCAGCTAACCTGGAGTCAATCAATGAGACGATATTGGAGATGTTGTTTAGAGCTGCCCTGCCCTATAAAAAAACTGTTATAAAATTTGAGCAACCACAAGCTAGCTAATTAAATTGCCATAAATGTTTAATGTTTTTCTACCTGTCCCAAAATTAAAATAGTTGGTTCAGAGTTTGTTTTGATATTTCAACCTGCGTGTCCTGATTGCGTCTGGTGTGGGGAGACAAAATCAACATGCGCGCGGTCTGTCAGCATGTAGCAGCTCTGACTTGGTGCTGTCCAAGGTCCTGAAACGGAAGTCAATAGTTCTGCTGACGGGCTGAGATGTGATTGTTTTGTTGCTGTCTGGTTTGCTTCTGACCTCTGAGTGACAATTTGTCCACTTCATCATTGTATACACCCCCCCTTTCCATTGCATCATTAAAACCTCAACTAGTAAAACACCTCGGTTGTTTTGTGTTTGGAAACAAACCATTGGAGAATTGTTTATCTTTATTTACAGTTTTAATATGAAAATAAACACCATTATTGAATCAATAGGATACGTCACAAAATATTGGGGACCAAATGTTATGCTTGAATGTTTTGTTTTTAAAGTAGTAGACCTAACAGAACGATTTTGTTTCATTCTACTTCTATTTGTGCCTTCCATTTTTTTATTAGCGTCCTAGGAAAAACAGTTGATTTATTTTTTTCTGATTGAGGAGCATAGTACATGGTTTTTGTCATTTACCTTAGCCTGGGCCTGTACTGCTGCTTTAATGCAGCACTGGTCCCAGTCATAATCTATTGGAGCTCTGAGCACCAATACCATGCAGCTTTGTACAAAGAGATCTACTCCCTCCCCCAGCTCACAGCACAGTAACCCATGCAATGCACAGAGCTGGGAGAGACGGAGCTACGCTCACATCGTATCAGTGGATGGGAATATTTTTGCAATATTTTGTTCTTGAATGATACTGGAATGTTCATGATCTAATTGTTTAATATTGCGATGTATTGCAATCCAAGAACTTCGTTTGCATCAAATGTACATCTTCTTTGGAAATGGGGATTGTAAGGATACATATTCTGCCTAAAGGGGCGTTCTGGTTGTTTTTTCTGCTGTGGAATACAATAGAAGCGCAGATCCGCTACACTATTCCAGAGGAATTGAAAGAAGGATCTATAGTTGGTAACATAGCAAAGGATCTTGGTTTGGAAGCATTTGAGATGTTTGTGCGAAAATTAAGGATAGCCTCCGAGGCTGATAAGCAGTATTTCAGTGTGGATTTGGGAAAAGGCGAGTTGGTTGTCATTGAGAGGATAGACAGAGAGAGTCTGTGCGGACAAAGCACCAGTTGTCTGTTACCACTGCAGGTTGTTATTGAGGAGCCCCTCCAGCTTTACCGAGTTGAGGTGGAAGTCCAGGATATCAATGATAATGGCCCAGTCTTTCTTTCTACCGAACGTGTTCTTAATATTGCAGAATCTACAGCGACTGGGGCACGATTTCCACTTCCAGGTGCAAAAGATCCTGATGTGGGCTCCAATTCCCTCAGCTCATATAAATTAAATCAAAATGACTTGTTTGTTTTAAATGTTAAGACAAGTAGAGATGGGACGAAAATACCAGAGTTAGTTTTACAAAAAGCACTAGATAGAGAGAAACAGGCTGTTCATCAGCTTGTGCTGACAGCTATAGATGGTGGTAGYCCTGCCCGTTCAGGGACTACGGAGGTCACTGTTCAAGTTGTAGATATCAATGACAATGCCCCAATCTTTGAGAAATCGCTTTATGAATCTTCTTTGCGAGAAAATTCACCGGAAAGTACAGTGGTGATAATCGTTAAAGCCGCTGATGCTGACGATGGTGCTAATGGAGTGGTACAATACTATTTTGCTGAGCAGACGCCAGACTTCATACATGAAATGTTTTCTATTGACTCTGAGACTGGACAGATCACTGTGACTGGCAGTCTGGATTATGAAGAGAGTCACACTTATGAATTTAATATCCGCGCAACAGACAAAGCCGTGGCCTCTTTGGAAGGGCACTGCTCTGTTCAGATAGATATATTAGATGTGAACGATAACGCACCTGAAATAGTCCTTACCTCTTTACCTAACCCTGTGAAAGAAGATGCTCCTTTAGGCACAGTTGTTGCTTTGATAGGCGCGAAAGATCTAGATTCAGTGGATAATGGGAAGGTCCATGTGAGTTTATTAGGTACATATCCATTTAAACTGAAAACGTCGTTTGCTGACAATTATGCAATAGTTACAGACTCTAAACTCGACAGAGAGGAACTTTCTGAATATAAGCTGAAAATTGTCGCCTCTGATTCGGGCTCTCCTCCCCTCACTTCACAAAAGGAAGTTATTGTACGAGTTTTAGACGTGAATGACAACCCTCCAATTTTCTCTCAGCTGTCTTACACTGTTTATGTCAGAGAGAACAATGCTGCCGGATCAATAATGTGTTCAGTGTCCGCTACAGATCCAGATATAAGAGAAAATGCTAAGATATCCTATTCTATATTAGACTCTAAAGTACAAGACGTGTCTGTCTCCTCCTATATTTACATAAACTCAGATAACGGCAGCATCTACAGCATGCACTCGTTTGACTATGAGAAACTGAAGGTGTTTCAGATTCAGGTGCAGGCAAAGGACCACGGCTCTCCGTCTCTGAGCAGCAATAACACGGTTCATGTTTTTATTCTGGACCAGAACGACAATGCCCCGGCTGTTATTTACCCCTCCACTGTAATGGGCTCTGTTTCCCATCAGAAGATTCCCCGGTCCGCTAAAGCAGGCCACCTCGCCACTAAGATATCGGCAGTGGACGCAGACTCGGGCYACAACGCCTTGATTTCCTATAGGCTGACGGAGGCCACMGACTCGTCTCTGTTCAGTGTGAATCTTTACACRGGWGAGGTGAGGACAAMACGYGCTSTTTCAGAGCAKGATGACTCCTCTCAGAGGCTGCTTATAGAGATAAAGGACAATGGGGAGCCGGTCCAGTCCACCACAGTCACAGTCAATATACTGTTCGAGGACAGGATACATGAACCCATCTCGGAATACCGCCAGAAAACAGCAGAGCCCAGCAGGAGAAACAGTAAAATCACCTTTTATTTGATCATCTCTCTGGCCTCAGTGTCCGTCTTGTCTTTTTTGACTTTTCTCATCTTAGTGGTGAAGTGCGTTAGAAACAGTAGGAGCAGCTCGAGTTGCTGTATCAGACGGACTGACTCTGACGGATACAAGAATCCCAACAGAAACCTGCAGATCCAGCTCAACACTGACGGCCCTATTAAGTATGTGGAGGTCCTGGGAGGGGACMTGTTGTCTCAGAGCCARTCRTTYAGGTCGTGTCTCTCTCCAATGTCAGAGTTCAGTGATTTCACCCTCGTTAAACCCAGCAGCACTACTGACTTTAAGGAAATGATAAACGTGCTTGACGCATCTTTACCTGACAGTGCGTGGACATTCGAGAGTCAACAGGTGAGAATAAAAAAGTAATTCGAATAATATATTTCTTCTCTTGATTCGATCTAATTTTAATAATAACGTTGTGTATTGTGTTTAGAGGTTTATTGTACTGTCTATTATCAGAAATGCGCCTGCCACATTCTTGTGTGTAGCGCTGTCCACCGCTTTGGGCTGGAAATGGGAATCCACCATTATTCTAACAATGGCGTTTTAAATTGGCAACCTCGCATAACATTGCCAACGTTTTAAATATATTCTGGATTTCATCGAAATAGATTTAATTTCCAGCTTTCAAAACGACTCTTATATGTATTATATTTGTTTCGTTCCACACCATGAATTTGGTGCTCACATTTGTTGAAACAGATTGTTTACCACCTTGACTGGCTTTGAGGTCAGGATGTGTCTTTGTCTTCAAAAGTAGCTTTGTGTCATATCCATTATGACGTTCTAGACTGCCTCTGAAGTTGTGTTTGTTACATTGTGATATTTTGCCACTCTGGCATTGTGTGATATTCATTATTACGACTTTAAATACCCCTGAAGTCATGCGCGTCACTGTTACATTATGACGCTATGACGTGGAAAGCAGAATGACAATAACAGTACTAGCTAATGCAATAGATCTAACCATGAATCATTTAACATGTGGCTGTTAAATCTACTCATGACAATTAGGAGGGCTATTGATAACAGCTCCTCTCACTCTTGCTTCATGGTCTGCACTGTTTTTTAGGGAGCAGTGCTGCTGATCACAACCATAATCCATTGGAGCGCTGTGCACCAATCATGTGCTGAACTGTGCAAATAGATCTAGTCCCTCCTCGAGCCACAGAACCATACACCTAACAATGCACAGATGAGCTGGGGGAGAGGGAGCTGCAATATCAGTAGGACGGTGATGACAAACCATTTTGAGATGTTAACCAAAATGATACCTGGATAATTTCTAATCCAACTTTTTCTGGCAATGTATAGCAAACCACCTTGTCTACCCAGTCTACATTTTGTGAAAAAATGGGGATTCCTATCGGAATTATGTTGATTCCTTTGCGGACGCTTTGGATGTTATTTCTCTTGTGGAATACAATAGAGGCGCAGACACGATATACCATTCCTGAGGAACTAAATGTGGGATCCGTTGTTGGGAACATAGCGATGGATCTGGGTTTGGGAATCTCTGAGATATCTGAACGAAAACTGAGGATAGCCTCGGAGGGTGGTAAGCAGTATTTCAGCGTGGATTTGGGAAAAGGCGAGCTCGTTGTCAGTGAGAGAATAGACAGAGAGAATCTGTGCGGACAAAGCGTCAGCTGTATGTTGCCTTTAGAGGCTATAGTACAAAACCCACTACAGCTCCATCGTGTTGAAATTGAGTTACAGGATATAAATGACAATTTTCCAGTTTTTCAAAACAATCAAAATATTCTAAATATTGCCGAGTCTACATTGACAGGTGTAAAATTTCGTTTAGAATCGGCACAAGACCCCGACGTGGGCTCAAATTCCATATGTTCCTACACGCTAAGTAAAAACGACCATTTTGTTTTAAAAGTAAAAATTAGCAAGGATGGAACCAAAGTCCCCGAGTTGGCTTTGGAAAAAATGTTGGACAGAGAACACATACCAGCACATAGTCTAATTCTGACAGCAATAGATTGTGGAACTCCAGCCCGGTCAGGCACAACAAAAATCACTGTTCGGGTGTTGGACCAAAACGATAATGCACCTGTTTTTGAAAAATCTTTATATGGCTTGAAATTGCTGGAAAACACCCTTATCGGTACTGTAGTTTTGACTGTCAAAGCTGTAGATCTTGACGAAGGTGGCAATGCCGAAATAACGTATTCATTTGAACCACATAATCCTGAATCACTTCAGAATCTGTTTTCTATTGACTCACAAACGGGAGAGCTCGCCATTAAGGGTGAATTAGATTTTGAAACGGGACGCTATTTGAAATTTGATGTTCTTGCTACAGACAATGGCCCGCTAACTATGCAGGGACTGTGCACTGTTGAGGTAGATGTCGTGGATGTGAACGACAATGTTCCTGATGTTATTTTGAAATCTGAACCTACCCCGGTTAGGGAGGACGCACCTATTGGAACTGTTGTGGCTCTGCTAAGCGCCAAGGACATAGACTTTGGACATAATGGGAAAGTCACTCTAAGTTTACCACCAGGCGTACCTTTTAAATTAAAACAATCAGTGTCCAATAATTATGCTTTAGTTACCGAATCCATTTTGGATCGAGAATCATATCCGGATTACACCATTGAGATAATGGCAGCTGATGCTGGATCACCTCCTCTCTCATCCAAAAAGATGATTAATGTCCGTGTTCTTGACGTCAATGACAATTCTCCAATGTTTTCCCAAACATCTTACACTGTTTATGTCAGAGAGAACAATGCTGCTGGATCAATAATTTGTTCAGTGTCCGCTACAGATCCAGATATAAGAGAAAATGCCAAGATCTCCTATTCTATATTAGATTCTAAATTACAAGACGTGTCAGTCTCCTCCTATATTTACATCAACTCAGATAACGGCAGCATCTACAGCATGCACTCGTTTGACTATGAGAAACTGAAGGTGTTTCAGATTCAGGTGCAGGCAAAGGACCACGGCTCTCCGTCTCTGAGCAGCAACGTCACGGTTCATGTTTTTATCCTGGACCAGAACGACAATGCCCCGGCTGTTATTTACCCCTCCGCTGTAATGGGCTCTGTTTCCCATCAGAAGATTCCCCGGTCCGCTAAAGCAGGCCACCTCGCCACTAAGATATCGGCAGTGGACGCAGACTCGGGCCACAACGCCTGGATTTCCTATAGGCTGACGGAGGCCACCGACTTGTCTTTGTTCAGTGTGAATCTTTACACAGGTGAGGTGAGATGTAAACGTGCTGTTTCAGAGCAGAATGACTCCTCTCAGAGGCTGCTTATAGAGATAAAGGACAATGGGGAGCCGGTCCAGTCCACCACAGTCACAGTCAATATAATGTTAGAGGACGGGCTACACGAACCCATCTCGGAATACCGCCAGAAAAAAGCAGAGCCCAGCAGGAGAAACAGTAAAATCATCGTTTATTTGATCATCTCTCTGGCCTCAGTGTCCGTCTTGTCTATGTTAACTTTTCTCATCTTAGTGGTGAAGTGCGTTARAAACAGTAGGAGCAGCTCGAGTTGCTGTATCAGACGRGCTGACTCTGACGGATACAAGAATCCCAACAGAAACYTGCAGATCCAGCTCAACACTGAYGGCCCTATTAAGTATGTGGAGGTCCTGGGAGGGGACCTGTTGTCTCAGAGCCAGTCGTTCAGGTCGTGTCTCTCTCCAATGTCAGAGTTCAGTGATTTCACCCTCGTTAAGCCCAGCAGTACGACTGACTTTAAGGAAATGATAAACGTGCTTGACGCATCTTTACCTGACAGTGCGTGGACGTTCGAGAGCCAACAGGTGAGCCCATGGTAAAAGCATTTACTTCATTGACATAATATCAGTGAAAAATAATGTGAGTATAGGAATGGAATGACTTAAATGTTATTTTTGCTCATCTTAAATGTGAAGGACAATTTTAAGTTAAAATAATTTTATCCAAGCTTTTTTCACTTCGTACTTTGTCTCTTCCCTTCTTTAACCGCATATTATGTTTTCAACGAGGCCTACATGCTATTTCCTTAATCGAAACTAACATTTTTTATTTAGCATATTTCTTCACTTGAACGTTATCAAAACAGACAGGCCATGTAAAACTCGGAGTTTAAAAAACTTCGCAAGTTTCCAGGTTCACGGAAATTAAGGATTTTTATGATTTTTATGAACGCAAGTGAGAAGTGTTACACTCAAATGAAATGATACTCAAATGTAAAATGATATCTGTGATATAAATTATATCTGTGACATAAATGAGCAGTAAGAAATGAGCATGTATATGCTTTCAGGAATGGGGTTATTTGTTTACCTCATTGCCAGCAGAGAGCTGTTTTTACATTTCATCACCATGGACAGCGACAATCGCTCTCTACAGGCCCGGAAACCCTTCGGTTGCTGTATTGTTTCTGCTGTTTATACCACACGTCTGCTAGACATAGGTCCACTTTCAATTAGCTTTAAATTATTTACTTTGACCTTCAGATAAAGGGCTATTGCGATGATTATCCTCATTGTCATTATTTCAAAATCATAGCTGTCAAGGGAAAGCAGTCATTTTGCATTCCCTCATGAATACCATCTCCATTTCTTCATGAATGCTCTGGTGTGTTAACACGTTTGAAACGATGACTCCTATGGCAGAAAGATGGCTATGACTTTAACAGCCACTCGGTTTTTAATTGGTTTAAACGTTGCTGTGCTCTGCCCCAATAGCATGCTTAACTGTACAAAAAGATCTACTCCCTCCCCCATCGTCAGCAGCGCAGTCCTTACAATGCATAGAGCTGGGAGAGACGGAGCTGTGCTCACCCATTCATTCACAGTGGAATTAGATACCTGGCTAAAAAGGAGATGTGATCAATAACAATTTCCATGGAATATTTTATTCTAAACATGTTTTTCACGTTATTTTTTTCGGGGTACAGCAATATGAGGAAATTCAAATTGAAAGAGAGTTCGCGCCTGAGCGATTGGAGACGACAAGTGCTATGGCTATTCAGTTTCTTTTTGTCTTGGAATACAACAGGAGCACAGATTCGTTACACTGTTCCAGAGGAATTTAGCTTGGGATCCGTGGTTGGAAATATAGCTAAAGATCTAAATTTGGATGTAACTGAGATTTCTGATCGTAAGTTGAGGATAGCCTCCGTGGCTGGTAAGCAGTATTTCAGTGTGAATTTGGTTAAGGGCGACCTGGTTGTGAGCGATAGAATTGACAGAGAAAGTCTGTGCGGACAAAGCGTCAGTTGTCTCTTGCCATTAGAAGTCATCGTTGAGAATCCTCTAAAGCTCCACAGAGTGGAAGTTGAAATTAAGGATATAAACGACAATGCTCCACAATTTCAATCAACAGAGCGGACATTGAAAATCGCAGAATCTACCGCCCCTGGTATGCGCTTTTCTTTGGAGAGCGCGCAGGATCCTGACGTTGGCGATAATTCTTTAAAATCTTACACTCTCAGCAAAAACCAACATTTCAGCTTGAAAGTAAAGGATATTGGTGATGGAAGAAAAGTGCCTGAACTAGTATTGGAGAACGCACTGGACCGAGAAAATAAGGCAGCATACCAACTGTTGTTGACAGCCTTGGATGGTGGCTCTCCAGCCAGATCTGGGACCTCGCAGATAACCGTTGTTGTCCTTGATATAAATGATAACAACCCCGTATTCGAAAAATCGTCATATGAAGTGTCTCTAAAGGAAAATAGTCAACAAGGCACATCTTTCTTAACGGTTGAGGCAAAGGATTTGGACGATGGCCCAAATGGTGAGATTGAATATTCTTTCGGTGATCATACTGCACAGTCCATAAAGACTTTATTTGACATCAATCCAAAAACGGGGGAGATGTATTTAAATGGTATGCTGGATTACGAAAACACTCCCTCACACAGAATCGAGATTATTGCTAAAGATAAAGGCATGCCTGAAATGGAGGGACAGTGCAGCGTCCAGATTGATATCATAGACGTCAATGACAACCCTCCCCAAATTACCCTCACTTCTACACCAAGCCCAGTGCGTGAGGACGCACCCAAGGGGACTGTAGTGGCTTTGATTAGTGCATGGGATCCTGACTCTGAGGAAAACGGAAAAGTGACATTACAAATCCCACCAGGCTATCCTTTTACATTAGAACCTTCTTTTTCCAATCATTACACATTAGTCACCAATGGTGTTCTGGACAGAGAGACGTTCCCAGAGTACAGCATAGAGATAACAGCTACTGATTCGGGCTTCTCTCCTCTGAGCAGCAGGAAAACTATCCCAGTACGTATCCTCGATGTCAATGATAATCCACCCAGGTTTCCTAGCAAAGCGTATACCGTGTATCTCAATGAGAATAACACACCTGGTTCTATTATCTGTTCCGTGTCTGCATTGGACATGGATTTTGGAGATAATGCTAAAATCTCCTATTCTATATTAGACTCTAAAGTACAAGACGTGTCTGTCTCCTCCTATATTTACATAAACTCAGATAACGGCAGCATCTACAGCATGCACTCTTTTGACTATGAGAGACTGAAGGTGTTTCAGATTCAGGTGCAGGCAAAGGACCACGGCTCTCCGTCTCTGAGCAGCAACGTCACGGTTCATGTTTTTATCCTGGACCAGAATGACAATGCACCCGCTGTTATTTACCCCTCCACTGTAATGGGCTCTGTTTCCCATCAGAAGATTCCCCGGTCCGCTAAAGCAGGCCACCTCGCCACTAAGATATCGGCAGTGGACGCAGACTCGGGCCACAACGCCTTGATTTCCTATAGGCTGACGGAGGCCACCGACTCGTCTCTGTTCAGTGTGAATCTTTACACAGGTGAGGTGAGGACAACAYGTGCTSTTTCAGAGCAGGATGACTCCTCTCAGAGGCTGCATATAGAGTTAAAGGATAATGGGGAGCCGGTCCAGTCCACCACAGTCACAGTCAATATACTGTTAGAGGACGGGCTACGCGAACCCATATCGGACTACCGCCAGAAAACTGCAGAACCCAGCAGGAGAAACAGTAAAATCACCTTTTATTTGATCATCTCTCTGGCCTCAGTGTCCGTCTTGTCTTTGTTAACTTTTCTCATCTTAGTGGTGAAGTGCGTTAGAAACAGTAGGAGCAGCTCGAGTTGCTGTATCAGACGAACTGACTCTGACGGATACAAGAATCCCAACAGAAACCTGCAGATCCAGCTCAACACTGACGGCCCTATTAAGTATGTGGAGGTCCTGGGAGGGGACATGTTGTCTCAGAGCCAATCATTTAGGTCGTGTCTCTCTCCAATGTCAGAGTTCAGTGATTTCACCCTCGTTAAACCCAGCAGCACTACTGACTTTAAGGAAATGATAAACGTGCTTGACGCATCTTTACCTGACAGTACGTGGACGTTCGAGAGTCAACAGGTGAGCATAGACTGAACGAAGTGCTAGACATCCAGTCAGTACTCAACCCTCAATTTTTTCATAGGAATTAGGACAGTGCAATGTAATTTATTTATTAGATGATGAATGTGGTAGGCTACGTTGCGGATATGTTTGTGTCAATTTCAAATATTTATTGAATGACGAAAATTGACGAAAATTGTTACTTTCGTGGCAATTATATAATAATATCTCTATTGTTAAGGTTTCTAGTTGTGAGGACTCATAGAATTTGTCTCTTGGTGGCAAAAAGTTTTACCAGATTTATCAAAGCTTTTGCACATTTTTTCTCCAGTAAGACCAAGAGAAAACGAAGATGAAGTTGTATTGTCTATTGTTATTACCTCCCTCATCCTTTCATTTTTATTTGGACATATTCATATTTTATTTCGGCGTACATAACTCGTTTTGGTGTGTGTGTGCGTGCGTGTGTACTTGCGCGTGTGTGTGTTCGCCTGTACGCGCGTGTGTAGCGGATGTGGCACAACTAATGAGAGCCGCTTATATTGTCCTGCCTTTGTTTGGAGACCCAGGCACCTCTGAAAAAGTGTCCTTTCAGAAGCTACAGGAACTTTGCGCGTGGAAGGGAATCGGTTTTACTTTCTTAATTATTTTCTCTAAATTATCATATTTGAAAGTTATTGAAGCTCTTGGATCGATATTTTTGGTTACTGTGTTGTTCAAGGATAAAATAGGATATTTCCCCGACATGAGGAGTTGAACAATCTGAGTTTTGAAGACAAGAAGAAAGGCCTTGGGATGGCCGGTGCTCTGGTTCTCCTCTCCGCATTATACAGCGCATCACTTTCCGCTGAACTTTCTTATTCCGTATTGGAGGATTTAAAACCGAGGGCCTTTGTCGGGACATAGCGAAGGACTTGGGCCTCGGCGTACTAATTCATGTGAACCCACAAGTTGTGTCTGAATCTTTTGACAAGTATTTTGACGTGAACGCGAGTTTTAGTAATCAAACAAACTATGGACAGAGAACGTCTTTGTGCATTAACTTTGCCATGTTCTCTTACTGTTCAACATGTTTTTCAAAACCCTCAGGAATTACACCGTTTTGTCATCAAAAAATATTTATCTTGAAGTGTCTGAGGCTACCGCACCGGGCACTAGGTTTCGTTTGGACAGCACACAGGATCTAAATGTAGACATCAACTCATTACGCACATACATCCTCATTCCAAACGACTTGTTCATATTGAAAGTTGAATCAAAAAGTGATGGCAGGAAATCCCCCGAGTTATTACTGGAGAAACCTCTGGACATTAAAAAGCAGTCAGTATTCCACCTGCTGCAGTCAGTATTCCACCTGCTGCTTACGGCTGTAGATGGTGGACAACCTGAGAAATCAGGGACTACTTCTGTTCTTATAAATATACTAGATGTCAATGGCAATGCTCCAGTACTTGACCAGCTAATGAAAACAGCTAGGTTATTGGAAAACTCTCCACCAAGCACATTCTTGACTAAACTCAGGGCATCTGGCTCTGATTCTGGTCTTAATGGGGAGATATCTTAACTCTTTGGTAAGTACGGATTTCTCCCGTTTTCGGGTGAAATCCGAGTGAAAGGAGTGGTGGATTATGAAATGGCTGACATTTATGACATCACTGTGCATGCCAGGGCCCCCGCCATGGAAGGCTCCTGTCACATTCAAGTCAAAATCAATTACAAGAACAACAACAACCCAAAGATAATCATAAATGCAGGATCTAAAGTGGTCCAGGAGGACGTATAATCAGACACTGTTATAGCCTTGATCACTTGTAGAAATGGGGAGGTTGACGTCCGCATTCCCTCTGATTTTTAATTTAGGTTGATACCCCCTTTGAGGAGCACTATGCCCTGGTTACAGACGGCCCTTTGGACCGAGAGGCTGTGTCTGAATACACCATCACCGTGACAGCCACAGCCACAGACTCCGGCTTTCCCCCTCGCTCTGCACAACAGTCTATTGTGGTCGCTCTTCCGGTTGTAAATGACAACTCCCCCCTCTTCTCCCAGTCCTCCTACTCGGTTGATATAGCAGAGAACAATGCCCATGGTGCTCTCATCCTGACTGTGACTGCATTCGACCAGGACCTCGGCCAGAACGTCCGCCTCTCCTTCTCCATCCTGGATCATGAGGTGCAAGGCTCGGCCGTGTCCTCTTTGGTCTACATAAACTCTGAGAACGGTGACCTGCATGCCATTCGTTGTAAGTCGCTCTGGATAAGAGCGTCTGCTAAATGACTTAAATGTAAATGTAATTCGTGCCCTCGTCCACGAGCAGGTGAATGTGTTCTAGGTGCAGGTGCAGGTTAAGGAGGCGGGGATAACCGTACAGAGCTCCAATGTGACCATGCATGTGTTTGTAATCGATGAGAATGACCACGCCCCTGCCCTGATCTACCCCGCTCCGCCCCCAGGCGGTGTGCTGCAGCTGTCTGTACCCCGCTCGGCTGGTTTATGACACCTGGGGCCTCATTTATAAAATAGACTTAGGATCAATTTTGATCTTAAGTATGACTTATGCAGAAAACCACGTATAAGTAGTTATTTATAAAACTTTACTTTGACATGGGAATTATCTTATCTCTACGCAAAGTCTAGACTTGACGTAAGTGAGTTTCCTGCTGGTTATGTATGGCTATTCTTTTTTTCCCTTGCAGTTTAAGGTCAGACCATTTATTTTTCACATCAGCCACAGTTCTGTCTTGCTGCCCCACCTCGTTCACTTAAGTGGTGACACACTCCCAAGCTACCTGTTTGGCTTTGTTTGTCAACCCACTATTTAGTCTACCGAATAATAAGTGTTGCTTGTCTTCAATCTCCTCTACCATCGCTGTGATCTCGTCTTCCAAAAAGTTTGCTTTTCTCTTTTGATTCATGGCTATTCCTGACTAAACCCTCATTTGAGCTAGCATTCTATAAAGGTAAATTGCGGATTGTAAGGCACGTTCAGGTGCCGTCAACTTGAAGTTAATTTGCGATTTATAGATCACAGGTGCATAAGTTACAAATGGGCTTCTTAGAACCTGCGTAAGCAAGGTTTTTTATACTCAGTATCTTTTATGAATCCAACGTAAGCACACCGTCGGAAATGATCTTACGACTAAGTTCAAGTATAAATCTAAGAACATTTTTATAAATGAGGCCCCTGGTCAACAGGGTGGTGTGCGGGGACCCAGACAGTGGCCACAACGCCTGGCTCTTCTACGGCCTCTCTGGGAGAGACGCAGGGCTCTTCCATGCGCACGGCCCATAGATTTGAGGAAGAAGATGCTATGTTCAGTGCTGGTGCAGGACAGTGGCAAGCCTGCTCTCTCCACCAGTGTGYCAGTCAATATCACTGCGTCTGAGAAGGGTGCAGACACGTCCTACCAGCTCAGCAGGGCTCTGGCCTTACCCTGGCTCTGATTGGCTATCTGGCCTGTGTCTCGGTTGTGTGTTTGGTGACAAGCATTGGCGTGGTGATGCGCTGGATGAGACACAGAGGCTACCTGACTTGGTTGGGCCTGGGCCCCAAGCAGGCCCTTCACTCCCACTCTCATAAAGACCTCCACCTGCAGCTCAACACGGACGGGTCGCTGCGCTACATGAAGGTGGAGGGGGGTGGGGCAGCAGTGACAGGGACATTGTGTTCGTTAAAACTCCCATGATGAACCAGAACACTCTGAGTGTAACCGTCTTCAACAAATGCAATAGCAATGAAGCCTATGTGAGGGCTCTCTCAAACTACTGAGATAAGACCATGTCAAGACTTAAATGTAAGAGTGCATCTGTATATGTGTGAGTGTTTAGATGTTAACCTCTAACGAGTCACCCTCCCGGATCCAGGATCCTCCTCATCAAAAAAGCTGACTAGCATAGCCTAGCCTAACGCGACAGGGTTAAACCACTTATGGTTACCTCTCAGGAAAATACTTAGCGATTTAAAGACACTTGTGAATTCTCAGGGAAGTACAGAATGTTTTGTTTGTGATTAAGTGCTTAAATCCCAGTGGTGTATCCTCTTGTCTGCCAGGGGGAGACTGAATATTTCATATGACTGCGGGGGAACGCTCTCTGTACTAGACATGCTATTACACCGAGGGTGTTCTCACTCAACATGTGATCATTTGCACAGTGACAGGCATGGGGAGGGACATGGTGAGTAGGATGTGGGGGTATGTGGCAGTACGGGTCATAATAATGAGGATATTGAGGTCAGCTGTTGACCTTTGACTGCTTATTGAATGAGGTAAAGCTAATAGATTGGGGTTGTTGCATTGAACCTATAGCCAGTAGCCACCACTCATGACCTCACCAAACAGAGTACCTGACTTTCTCTCTGTCTGACTTTATGTGACTCATCCCTTAAATTGGCAACTCCCTGAGTCAAGCCTCAGTCATAAATAGATGGAAATAGACCTTCATAGAGAGGATCGTTTTTTGCTGTATACTATTCACACATTTGACCTGCTTTTAATCAGACCTATATTTGTCATATATCGCAGAGCATATCTGTTTATTGAACTTCATGACCCCTTGTTGCTTCATATGAAAGTACAGTAATAACTCCTGCATGGCACATCACCAATTCATAGAGAGTAGYCCAGAGTATGAGAGTATTACAGGCCTGGCCGTAGGGCTTCTCTAGGCTGCAGGCCTGGCAGGGCTCTGTCTGTGTAATCCATCCCAGGGTTTAGAGTATCAGTGGGGCAGGGCAGAGCTGCAGATTACAGCCCCACTGACTGACTCTCTCTCTCTCTCAATTAAATTCAAGGGGCTTTATTGGCATTGGAAACATATGTTAACATTGCCAAAGCAGGTGGAGTAGATAATATACAAAAGTGAAATAAACAATAAAAATTAACAGTAAACATTACACTCACAAAAGTTCCAAAAGAGTAAAGAAAAATAAATAAAGACATTACAAATGTCATATTATGTATATATACAGTGTCTCTCTCTCTCTCTCAGCCTGGCTTTGGCTAATGATCCAGGGTTTGGAATGATATATTTCCTAATCTATAGCAGATATAGCTTGAGTGGAAAGCTCCTTTGTCAATACGTTGGGAGAACTGTGGTTAAATATTTAGCATTATTAAGCTTGTTTTGAAGTTGCTTGTAACAGGAGTATGTTTGATCGTTCCTCTCAGCGGACTCGCTCAAGCACGTCACTGGCAAAATAGTCAGTTCAATAATTCACATGTTCTCTCACACTGCTTTCTCTATCGTTCTCTCTAGCACTGTCTCTTTCCCTCTTGTCTTCTATCCCCATGTGACATCTGCTCTCTTCTTGGCCCACTGAAGGACAAAATGGCTTCCAGTGCTGATGACTGAAGATGACATGCCATCAGTGGCATTTCTAACAGTTTCTCCTCTCTCTCCAGCAAAATCCACCCAACATTGACTGGCGCTTAAACCAGCAGGCACAGAGACCTGGACCCAGTGGGTAGGTGTTCAGCTTCTTTGAATATATACATCACACGTGCACCTACACACACGTGCACCTACACACACACACACACACACACAACACCACCACACACACACCACACACACACACACACACACACACACCACACCACACACACACACACACACACACACACACACACACACACACACACACACCTCATTCCTATACGCATTCACAATTGAATTTAATTACCACAATGTGAATTAATAATTTGTGCCTACGATATGTATTCCATTGAAAGATGTGAAGACTAAGGCAGTTGTCTGTTTGAACAGAAAGTACACATTGGTGCCCCACTACTCTCCACACAGATCCAATAACACTGAGTAATGGGTCATCTAATGGTTGTTATATGGTAGTTGTGATAGTAATTGTGAGTCCTTCAGTAGTAGTTGAGTAGAAGTGATTTATAGATAGTGTGATGATTGTTTAGTTGTCAGTGTGCTTCCAGAAGAAATCAATCAATAGAGATCGGATGACTGTTGTGTGGGTGAGGTTAAAAGTACGCTAGTGTAGAGGTAGGGGCAGTCCTGTGGTTGTGGTAGTGTTGTGAGTATAAGGCCTGCTTTAGATTAGCAATGTCTTTCACACTGTATTGTCATTTCAGACAGTAATGGTAGATGTGACTTGCTGCATCATTTGCTTTTGTAGAAGATGCTTGGATTATCTGACACATCTTGATTAACAGGTTGTGGCTCTATTGGTGGAGCAAATGTTGAGCGTCTGAGTGTCTTGGAGTTATTAGCCACTGATTGCATACTGTGTCATTCAAAGAAAGTGAGACAGTAGATTGCTTAACATATGGACAATGACATGTAATTAGTCACTGCGCAATTTCTATTTTGTGGCAGCACAAATCAGAATGTGACACACCATTGTATTGTAGTTCCTTTTCTAGAAACTGAAAAGGAACCCTGTTGGCTAATGAAGGAGTCCATCTGATTGGCATGGGGCTGAAGGAGTGATGGCCAGAACTGTTTCCCCTGTCTGTGTTTCAGCACATACAGGTACAGCACCAGCACCCAGCAGAGATGGACACCGTACGGGAAGGCGAGGTAGAGTGGAGTAGGTAGAGCAGAGTGGGCTGTGCTGAGTGTGCAAGGTGGCCTCCTGGTCTTATACGTGATGCTGTCTGGCTGGCTGTAGGCTTGGTGCAGCTGTGTGTAGTCAAGCCTGGCTTCTGGCTTTTGAGTGTGTGATAATCTGTACATGCTCTTGCGGTCTAGCTGTGTAGCTGAAATGGGTCGAGGCTTTGTGGTGTTTGTGGATGTGCTTAGCTCAGCACTGTTCCGTAGTCTTTGTTTTATACTTTGGGTTTGTAGGCTTCGCTGAACTGTGTAGTTTGTCCTTTTATTCGTAGTGTAAATGTACATGTTCCTGTGGTTCTGTCGGTCTGTCTCTGTCTATCTGTCTGTTTGTGTGTGAGTGTATGTGGTTATGCTAGCGGGTGTGTGTGTTACTGACTCCCCTATGGCTGTAATGAACCCAGCAAACAAAATTCAACGTATCTCCCCAATCCTGCATTTCAAATTTGAACATATTTGATGGTAAATTAAGGGATTGAGAAGAACCATATAATATCTGATCATCTTCAGCCACTCTCCAAAATAAAAACATGCACACATTCTCTCATCGTCCCCCTCTTTTTTTCCTTTCTCTCTCTGTCTCTCACTCTCCCACCCACACAGTAACACACAGCATGTGTACAAGACACATAGCATCTGGGCAGCATCCAAACAGCTCAGTTAGTCCTTACTCTGTGTGTTTCAGTGTATGTGTGTCAGCTTGCGTATTGTGGATCTGTGCTACCTAATAACATCTATAGCACGTCTTGATCTGTCTTCTCCCAGCCTCCATATTGTCTGTGCTCTGTGATGCTCCGGGAGCACTGCTCACTCAAAATGGCTGCTGGAGGCTGAGTGTTGCCAGGCTGACAATCATGATGGGAAGAGAATGTCCTCTGTTTTGTGTCTTTGTGAAAGAGCGAGAGAGAGAGAGAGGTTCACATTATATGAGAGTGTGTGTGTTCATGAGAGAGTGCAAGACACAGTGGGTGAGAGAGATTTGTGTGTATCTGTTATACTAACTCCTCCCCTTCCTCTCCTCCAGAGCTGGCCCCCATCCTGCGGGGGCAGGTGGTGTCGTAGCTGGAACAGGACCCTGGCCCACCCCCCCCACCGAGGCTGAGCAGATCCAGGCTCTGATGGCTGCTGCCAATGGTGAGTCTGCTGCCTACATCTCCCAGAAATCCCCTTGCCTTCTCTGTCTTTAGCTACCTCACAATGTTACCTCAGTATACGAGAGAGAGAGAGAAAGAGAGACTTTGTCTTTCTTTAATGAAACATTCTCATGTCATTAAAACCTCACCACCATCCCATTAAACAATAGTAAAGGGTCTSTTACCCCCCCACCTTTGACCCTGTTCCTCCTTGTTAGCCAAATAGCCAACTTTGCCTGAGCAAACATAAAATTCAACAAAACACATTTGGCCTTTTCCTTTTTTGAATACCTGTACCCCATTATGAACATCCCAACAGTAAAAACCACCCCTAACCTCTCACACAGACATTTCAACAGAGACATTAATGGCATTAACCTGGCACACGAATCACAGTTTCTCTCATAACACAGAAAGGACACCCCTGCCCAACTACTGGTTCAATCTGTGCCAACCAGCTGTTAGTGGCCAGGGCTCCATGAAGAACCTTCCACTGGAGGTCCCCTGAACTCTTTGGTACTGGGGATTTGTAGTGCCCCCTCCATCTAAAATCCACCATACTCTCAGCCCCACATAGCCCCTGCCACTGATGTGCCTTCACTCCTGTTAGGCTTCTAATGTTCCTAACCTTAACGCAGAGGTTGTAGAGGGCTTTACCTCCCACACCCTCAAACTCCCCCAGGCTCGGAGTGTTAAAATCTAACAAGACCTCCAGACCCCCTTGCCTGTCCCCAGTCTCTGCCATCACCTGCAGTGGCGAAACATTGGTGGCTCCTCCCCCTTTGGCCGCTCAAACACCCCCCTTACCGGCAGCCAGTTTATGCCAAAGGGAAGATGCCACCAGGTTGTTGATTATCAGCACCCTCCCTCTATATGACACTTGGGACAGGAGCCACCTCCACCTGGCCAGTCTTGACACCACTGCCTGTGACAGCCCCTTCCAGTTCTTCCTGACCCACCTCTCCGAGCCCAGGTACACCCCCAACACTTTAAGCCCTTCACAACCCCACTGCAAACCCCCTGGAAGCAGAGGAGGTGCCCTATCCCCCCATGCCCCACATACCAGAGCTTTGCTCTTGCCCCAGTTTACCTTGGCTGATGAAGCTCCCTCGTACACCTTCAGACTAGTCTCTAGTGCCTGCATATCCTGACCATCCCTGACCGTCACAGAAACGTCATCTGCATATGCTGACACGGCTATGCCTGTCAACACACCCATGCCTGTCCAGCACACTCCCTGCAGTCTCCTACAAAAAAGGCTCAATGGCTAGTGTATATAACGGCCCCGATAGAGGGCATCCTTGTCTAATGCCCCGTCTCATCCAGACTGGCCTACTGAGCCCCCCTCCCACCTTGACCATACATGACGTCCCAGCATACAACATCTTCACACTGGTCAAAAAAAAACTTTTCCCAAACCCAAAAACAGACATCACATTAACTTCTCTAGGATAAGGGGGCAGTATTTTCACTTTGGATGAATAGCGTGCCCAGAGTGAACTGCCTCCTACTCTGTCCCAGATGCTAATATATGCATATTATTATTACTATTGGATATAAAACACTCTGACGTTTCTAAAACTGTTTGAAGGATGTCTGTGAGTATAATAGAACATATGGCAGGCAAAAACCTGAGAAAAAATCCAAACAGGAAGTGAGAATTCTGAGGCTGGTCGATTTTCAACTCATCGCCTATTGAAATCCCAGTGGGATATGGATCTGTTTGCACTTCCTACGCCTTCCACTAGATGTCAACAGTCTGTAGAACGTTGAATGAAGCTTCTACTGTGATGTGGGGCCGGATGGGAGCTGTTTGAGTCAGTGGTCTGGCAGAGAGCCAGATCCTGGTCACGCGCATTCCACATGATATCGACTTGCGTTCCATTACTTCTATAGACACAAAGGAATTCTCCGGTTGGAACGTTATTGAATATTTATGATAAAAACATCCTAAAGATTGATTCTCTAATTAGTTTGACAAGTTTATTCGACCTGTAATATAACTTTTTGAAGTTTTCGTCTGACGTTCGCCTGGATCTGCRCGACCGTTTGGATATGTGTGCTATACGCGCTAACAAAAGTAGCTACTTGGACATAAATAATGGACATTATCGAACAAAACAACAATTTATTGTGGAACTAGGATTCCTGGGAGTGCATTCTGATGAAGATCATCAAAGGTAAGGGAATATTTATGATGTAATTTCGTATTTCTGTTGACTTCAACATGGCGGAGAAATGTTGTTTCTATCTGAGCGCCGTCTCAGATTATTGCATGGTTTGCTTTTTCCGTATTTTCTTTTTGAAATCTGACACAGCGGTTGCATTAAGAACAAGTGTATCTTTAATTCTATGTAAAACATGTATCTTTCATCAAAGTTTATGATGAGTATTTCTGTTATTTGATGTGGCTCTCTGAAATTTCTCTGGATATTTTGGAGGCATTTCTGAACATGGCGCCAATGTAAACTGAGATTTCTGGATATAAATATGCACATTATCGAACAAAACATACATTTATTGTGTAACATGATGTCCTATGAGTGTCATCTGAGGAAGATCATCAAAGGTTAGTGATTAATTTTATCTCTATTTCTGCTTTTTGTGACTCCTATCTTTGGCTGGGAAAATGGCTGTGTTTTTCTGTGGCTATGTACTGACCTAACAYAATCGGTTGGTGTGCTTTCGCCGTAAATCTTTTTTGAAATCAGACATGTTGGCTGGATTCACAACAAGTGTAGCTTTAATTTGATGTCTTTCATGTGTGATTTCATGAAAGTTAGATTTTTATAGTAATTTATGTGAATATGGCGCTCTGCATTTTTACTGGCTTTTGGCCAAGTGGGACGTTAGGGTATCCCAGAGAAGTTAAACAGATACTCATGGGCCACTCTATCAAAAGCCTTCTCTTGATCTAAAGAGACCAGTCCAAAGTTCACATTAGAACCTCTCAACAAGTCCAACATGTCCCTGATTAAGAACAAGTTGTCTGTGATTGACCATCCCGGTACACAATATGTTTGGTCCTTGTGTACTATAAAGTCCAGATGGGACTTCATTCTGTTAGAGAGGACCTTGGCAAATATCTTGTAGTCCGCACAGAGCAATGCCTCCAGTTCTTAAGTTCACACAAGTCCCCTTTTTTGGGCAGGAGAATCAGAGCCGCCCGACGGCAGCTCATCGGCAACTCTCCTACCCCGACGCATTCACGCAACACGCAAAAGTCCAATTATTCCCCAGAATATTTGATAAAACTCCACTGGGATTCCATCGACCCCCGGTGCACGGCCAGGGGACATCTGGGTTACGGCCTCTGCCAGTTCATGGGACAACAGAAGAATGTCCATTTCTTCCCTCTGTGCCAGAGAGAGCTTAGGGAGTTCTGCAAACAAGACCTGAGCAAACATAGGATCACACAGTTCTGCCCTATACAACTCAGTATACAACTCCACAGTCCGCTCCCGCATCTCCCCCATCACAGAGGTCACCCGCCCATCAGACAGCCGTAGACAATGTATGCCCTTGGCTTCACTGCTCTGTTTTCCAAACCTACGAAGAAAGAGCTGGGAGCTTCCATCACTTTGAGCATGGAGAACCTTGCTCTTACAAGTGCTCCCTTTGCTTTAACCTGGAAAAAACTGCCCAGGTCCCTACGTAATTCGGCTAAATTAGCCTGGAGGCCTACATTGCCTTGCCCCACCATCTCTATCTCACTAATACGATGCTCGAGTTCCCCCAATACTCTCCTAGCCTCTGAGGATGAGAAAGCTGTATACTGTTGACAGATAAGCCGAATTTGGACTTTCCCCACATCCCACCATTGACTCAGAGACTCATACTCCTCTCTTTGCTGCCTCCACCTTTCCCCAAAAATCTGCAAACCTGAGCAAAAAGTGGCATCTTGTAAGAGCTTTTCATTAACTTCCAATAGGATGCATGCCGAGGCCCTGGTGAAATAGACAGCTGAGCCATGGTTATGTGGTTATCCGACAAACCCATCGGGAGATTGGTAGTGCCCAACAGCCTATTGCTCTGATTCCTGGACATGTAAAACCGATCAAGTCGGGCTGCACTCACCCTAGCCCCAAAGACCTTCACCCATGTATACTGTCTTTTGTCAGGATGTTTAGGTCTACAAACATCCACTAGGTCAAACTGATTAATGATGTCCCTTAACACTCCCACTGACCCTAAATGAGGCTCTTCCCCATTTCTGTCTTTCTTAAAATCTATTGTACAGTTCGAGTCCCCCGCCGACCAACAGTGTCTCCTCAGGCGTTACCTGTGAGGGTTCCTGTCTAAGACTCCCAAACAGAACCCCCCTCTCTCTCCCTGTGTTAGGTGCATACACATTTATAAAGACAAAACCCATGTTGTTCATTTCTGCTTTTACAACAAGCAGCCTACCCCTACACACCTCCCTTGAGGAGCACATTTTTATAGACAGACCCGGTACAAAAAGGACGGTCACCCCTGCACTAAAATTTGTCCCATGGCTCAACACACTTGCCCCTTTCCACCAGAGCCCCCAGTCGACTTCATTCACCACATCACTATGTGTCTCCTGCAGAAACAACACTTGTACTTTATTTTGTTTTACATATTCACCCAACACACTCCTCTTTCCCGCATCTCTGGTGCCATTTATATTAACCTCTCTAGGGTACGTGAGACGGTAGCGTCCCACCTCTTCAACTGCCAGTGAAACTGCAGGGCGCCAAATTCAAAATAACAGAAATCCCATAATTAAAATTCCTCAAACATACATGTATTTTACACCATTTTAAATATACACTTGTTGTAAATCCAGCCACAGTGTCCGATTTCAAAAAGGCTTTACAACGAAAGCAAACCAAACGATTATGTTAAGTGAGTGCCTATTCACAGAATAACACAGCCATTTTTCCAGCCAAAGAGAGGATTCACAAAAAGCAGAAATATAGATAAAATGAATCACTAACCTTTGATGATCTTCATCAGATGACACTCATAGGACTTCATGTTAGACAATACATGTATGTTTTGTTCGGTAAAGTTCATATTTATATCCAAAAATCTGAGTTTACATTGGCACCTTACGTTCAGAAGTCACAAAACATCCTTTGATTTTAAAGAGAGACACATAAATTTACAGGAATACTCATAATAAACATTGCTAAAAGATACAACTGTTATGCATGGAATTTTAGATGCACTTCTCCTTAATGCAACCGCTGTGTCAGATTTCAAAAAAGCGCTCAGAGCCCAATCAAGACACAAATATAGCCGCCATATTATGCAGTCAACAGAAGTCAGAAGTAACATTATAAACATTCACTTACCTTTGATGATCTTCATCAGAATGCACTCCCAGGAATCCCAGTTCCACAATAAATGTTTGTTTTGTTCGATAATGTCTATCATTTATGTTCAAATTCCTCCTTGTTGTTCTAGCGTTCAGTACACTTTCCAAACGGTCCGCTGGACCTGCGCGGGCAGGTCCAGCGGAAAGTACGGACGAAAAGTTAAAAAAGTTATATTACAGTCCGTAAAAACATGACAAACTAAGTGTTGAATCAATCTTTAGGATGTTTTTAACATAATTCTTCAATAATGTTCCAACCGGAGTATTCCGGTGTCTTCAGAAGTGCGATGGAACAGAGCTCGCTCTCACGTGAACGCACATGGTCAGAGCATGGTCACCTCATGGCAGACATGACTCATTCCTCTCTCCTTCGGCTCCACTAAAGAGTAGAGGCACCAGACAAGGTTCTAACGACTGCTGACATCTAGTGGAAGCCTTAGGAAGTGCAACATTACCAATATCCCACTGTATCTTCAATAGGAGCTGAGTTGAAAATCGACCAACCTCAGATTTCCCACTTCYTGGATGGATTTCTTCTCAGGTTTTTGCCTGCCTGGTGAGTTCTGTTATACTCACAGACATCATTCAAACAGTTTTAGAAACTTCAGAGTGTTTTCTATCCAAATCTACTAATAATATGCAGATTCTAGCTTTTATGACTTTGTAGCAGGCCGTTTACTCTGGGCATGCTTTTCATCTGGACGTGAAAATACTGCCCCCTACCCCAAAGAAGTTAACTTCTACCGAGTCAGAAACCCGGATCCGGGAGCACCCCCCACCAGTAAAAAAGCTGAATAGCATAGCTAGCATAGCGTCACAAGTAAATAGTAGCATCTAAATATCATTCAATCACAAGTCCAAGATACCAGATGAAAGATCCACTTCTTGTGAATCCAGCAATCATTTCTGATTTTTWAAATGTTTTACAGGGAAGACACAATATGTAAATCTATTAGCTAATCACGTTAGCGAAAGACACAATTTTTCTTTGTCCACCATTTTTTCTCTCCACCAGTAGCTATCACCAATTCGGCCAAATAAAGATATTGATAGCCACTAACCAAGAMAAAACCTCATCAGATGACAGTCTGATAACATATTTATTGTATAGGATAGKTTTTGTTAGAAAAATKTGCATATTTCAGGTAGRAATCATAGTTTACAATTGCACCCACCATCACAACTCGACTAGAATAAATACAGAGARCAACGTGTATTACCAATTTACTCATCATAAAACATTTCATAAAAATAGASAAAGCATAGCAATGGAAAGACACAGATCTTGTGAATTCAGACAATATTTCAGATTTTCTAAGCGTTTTACAGCGAAAACACAATAAATCGTTATATTAGCATACCACATGTGCAAACGTTACCCCAGCATGAATCCAAGGCAACGGGAGCGATAACGTTATGATCACCAAAATATATTAATTTTTTCACTAACCTTCTCAGAATTCTTCCGATGACACTCCTGTAACATCATATTACAACATACATATAGAGTTTGTTCGAAAATGTGCATATTTAGCCACAAAAAAMCGTGGTTATACAATGAGAATAGTAGCAAAACTGGCCTGAAAATGTCGGGCGCTATCTTTGAGAGTGATCTAGTCTAATCGATAGCTAATCATAAACTTGACTAAAAAATACAGGGTTGACAGGAATCGAAAGACAAATTAGTTCTTAATGCAATCGCTGACTTACATTTCTAAAATTATCCTTACTGTGCAATACCGGGTCCGCCAAAGCGAAGCTACACATAACAAAATGGCGATATATGCGTTTAAAATTTTTCAACAGAACAGCGATTTATCATCATAAATAGTTCTTACTGTGAGCTGTTCTTCCATCAGAATCTTGGGCAATGTATCCTTTCTCCGGTCTAATCGTCTTTTGGTCGAAAGATGTCCTCTTGTCCCGTCGAAATGGCCAATAACGTTCGGTATGTACAGGAAACGTGCCCAGCTCATGGAAGAGCGTCACAAATAAATGCCTCAAAATCGCACTAAACGGATATAAATTGCTATAAAACGGTTTAAATTAACTACCTTATGATGTTTTTAACACCTATAACAAGTAAAAACATGACCGGCGATATATTACTGGCTAAACCAAGGCTTGGAAAGGGGTCGGTCCGACGCCCTTCATGCGTCCAGCGCAGGATCCAAAAGAAAGCTACTTCCGGTCTTTTCTGTTTTATACAGGCCCTAATTGCGCAATCGACTCCATTCAAATTGTCACCACTTACTGACATCTAGAGGAAGGTGTAGGCAGTGTTTGTATCCTCATAGCATTCACAGGGACATTAAAACTGACCTGGGACCAGAGGCCAAGATTTCTGAAATCTCACTCCCTGTCAGGGAAAGTGCTGTAGATAGAGTTCTGTTCCACTCAGAGACATAATTCCAACGGTTATAGAAACTAGAGAGTGTTTTCTATCCAATAATAACAATAATATGCATATTGTACGAGCAAGAATTGACTACTAGGCAGTTTAATTTGGCAATGTCAAAAAAAATAAAGTGCTAACAGCACCCCCTATTGACAAAAGGTTTTAAGAAAGCCTACCCAAAGAATCTCCATAAGAAGTGGGAGAAAAGCCAGCAAAGGAAGAGACCAATTGCAAAGCTCAAAAAGCCACAGTGCCAGAAAGAAACTATTAATCTAAACAGTGTCTGAAGGTCAATCTTACGCACTGTTGTGACCCACTTCCTCAACCTAAACTGTTTCCTGGGTGAGAGGACACCATGCCCCTCATTTTTCATAGCATGTTGTACTGATCTTACAAACTTTCTCGGATCAGAAGAAAATGCCTATTTTTTCCCCTTGGTCTCATTCAGGAATCTTGTCAGTTCCTTCACCGTATACTTTGACCCCTCTGCTCCACCCTGGTCGAAGGGGTAAAAAGAGGCGAAATTGGCACCAACACACCCCATACCAATATTCCACTAGCAATGAGCCTACCAACCAAATGTTCTCTTTTCTTGAACACAACCACAGCTTTATTCATTCTGGAAGTGGAATGTATAAATTCAGCTCCTACCTGTTCAACGACCGCGAGCAGAACCTCCTCCACCTTAACTCCATTCTCAGGAATACACCTGAAACCATGCCGTAACGACAGCCTCTCCTCTGCACTAAGCTGAGAAGCCATCGCACACACCACACCTTCCAAACCCTAGGAAACTAAAACTCTGTCCTCTTCCACCCTAACTTTGAAAAAACCTGTGGATACTGCTAAAACAAATAGTGCTTTAATCCTCCACCATAGAAAACAAAAATTGAAAGAAAAGACCAAGGACAGAATCAAGAAAAGTTAGGACAGAGCCCTCCACAACAAACTCTCAAATTCCAAAAGAACGAGAGAGAGAGAGAGAGAGAGAGAGAGAGAGAGAGAGAGAGAGAGAGAGAGAGAGAGAGAGAGAACACTGAAGTATCTCTGTTCTCATCTGAGGACTGATGGTGAGATGGTGAGATAGAGATCTCTCTGCCACGGGGTAGAGCTACAGAGAGAGCCCTGTTGGAGAGCAACATCTCAGGCACTAGATTCTAAGTGCATACAACTTTGTTAGATCAGAGTGGCAGTTGATAAGGAAACAACACATCCTTCCTGTGTTTGCCTCCATTAGGACACACTGAGAGAAATGCTGCCAATTACACATGTGTAGAGCACAGTGTGATTCTCTACAGTCCCTGTGTATGAATGAAGCAACACAGAGGGCTATGGGACACAGAGCTCTTTGTTTCAATGCTCCCCAGCTGCAGTCACTCAGAAACCTGTGCACTGCCTCTCTCTCTATTACCATTACCGTGTGATTAGTCAGTGTAGCTAATCCTCAATTCTAAATTATATTTGATTATATCTGAATGTGCTGTGTGAAGTTATTTACATCTGATCTCTGTGTGAGAGAGCGGAGGTTCTATATGTTGTGGGGAGGGGAGGGGCTGGCAGGCTCAGAACAGAGTGCTGAGCTGGAGCTGCAATGCAGTGCAGCAATGACTCTCAGTGAGTAACGAGTCACTCTTTCTTCACAGCAGCACAACACACCCAGCTATAACCCTCTCTGCCTCCCTCCCGTCTCTCTCTCAGAGGTGAGCGAGGCGACTGCGACCCTTGACCCCCGCTACAACGCCCAGTTCCCCATGCAGCATGTGCCTGATTACCGCCAGAACGTCTACATCCCCGGCAGCACGGCCACCCTGACAGCCAACCCCCAGCAGATGATGCCCCAGCAGGCCCTGCAGGGCCCGCCACAGGCCATGCCCCAGGTAGACGTCCCCAATGCTGCCCAGACCCCCGCCAGCAAGAAGAAGTCCACCAAGAAGGACAAGAAGTAAGCCAAGCTAACACCAAACCCAATCACCATGGACACCAAGACCCTTTACACCCATACTGCAGAGCGTCCTCCCTCAATAGAAGCCTTGATCTTTATTTTTCTTATGCCATTCAATCTGATAGTTCAATCTGATAGTTCAATCTGATAGTCCCAGCGTTGTGGATGTAGTGAGCATATGTTAAAATGTTGGTAGTGGGCAATTGCTGTACTTTTACTCCTATGGTCATCACAGCCAGCTTCGGGCAGAGGTTATTGGTTTGTGGTGTATGTGGGGTGGGAGGGGGAGGAAGAGCAGAGAAAAGAAGAGGGCATGAGCTGTATTTTGGATTCAGATAGATTTCATGTACCTGGAATTCATGTAGTGATCTAGCTCTGCATTATAGCATTCTAAAGAAAAAAACATCTGAATGTTTGTTTTCATTGAAACTTTTGATGTTTCTCTAAAATGCAAAGTAGTTGCTTCTTATGACGACATGAATTACACTACCTTCTTGTTTATTTAGAGAACTTGCTTTAGCTCTTTAAGGAATGAAGTAGACAAGACGTGTTGCATGATTCATCCTAAGGATGAAGAACCACTGAAGATAAGCCTACACTAACATACATTTGAAGAAAGAGGCTAGCTCAACTTTGTCACAAAAATACAAATCTCATGTGAGAATGCATACCGTGGCATTAACATTTTGAAATGTAAGGTTCATTGTAGTTATATGACTAGTAAGCATAAGAACAGATTCTGATTTTGTGTTACCTTTAATGGTGACCATCAAAGTATATCCAGCTGCTTTTTAAAATCTTGTCCAAGCAGGATTCTGTGGTAACTTAGATCATTTATCCACGATTGTAACCTTTTTCCATAATTATTGGTAGAATCCTGTACTGCATTAAAACTTTGTTTAAATAATGTAACAGTGTAAAGGTGATGGATCAGTATTTTATAAACTTAGAACCAGCATTATTTCGATATTGTATCAGCGTTGTTGTAACGTTGTATTAGCGTTATGCCGAGCTGGCCCAGTGTGATTGGCTCTGCACTGTGGCCCTCTCTAAGGCTCATAGACAGATTCCTGTGACCACGACCCCAGGGTTGTGGGTTACGGTTAGGGTTAGACAGAGTCCTGTGACCCCAGGTTAGGGTGTGTGGTAAAGGCATAAGGAGGGGAAAGGGTGGACAGTCTCTGTCCTCTTGCCACATGTACAGTATCTCTTTGGCTATGACAGCCTGTAAATGTGCTCGAATCACTTCTTCAGGCCAGACCACAGGTTCAGTACACTACAACTCCAGGCACTGTAGGACGTTCTGTAATGGACAGTTTACAGGAGCCTCTGTAGAAGCATTGTTGTGCGTTCAGGGCAATATCAGGACCATGGACAGAGACCACCTCCCTCTCCTCTCTTAGAAGCAGTCTGGGGCACAGAGAATGTTTTCAGCCCATCCTTAACCCTGCCAAATCCTCAGCTGCACTGACACTCTTCCCCCATGTAAATAAGACACAGCCAATCTGAGAGAGAGACATCACTCTCTCACCACAGCCACACTGCTGGCTAGTACTGGAATGTTTAGAATATTTTTCAGGAAACAAATCTGATAACATTTTTTTTTTTAAAGAAGTGGTTAATATTAAATGTAGTGGTGTAGTGACTAAGATTTGAGCAAACGGACTCGACCAAGCTGTAAATAAAACTAAAACTTTCAAAAGACAGTCGTAGCTAGAGGCTTGTGAAATTTTTTGTGCATATTTTTGTGTTTTCTCTCTATCACTTTCTTTCTTTGGTTACACCAAACTTTAAATTTTAACACATTACACCTACATGTCTTTTAAAGTGTGATTCCATTTCCCTGCACTTCGGTCTGTGTTTGTGATTTTGATCAATTGTTTATGCTACTGGAATGCCACCCTTGCTCATATGAATATAAATATGTGTCTTCTAATCCTCTTTATTCTATTGTATTATCTTCCCTATTAAAATGTTGTTACACTCTTATTTTATATGCAAAAATGTATACTGCTGTTTATTTCTTYATGGTTTTTGTTTATTCTCTGCTCACTGACATTTACAAATAAAAATCTCTTCTGATATGATGTCTGTGTGTGGCCGTCTCTTTAGTATTGGTTTGTTTTTTACTGATGAATGATGCTTTGGTAGCTGGTAAGAGGAAGGGGATTAGCATAGCTAATGGCAGCGTCCTTATTGGAGCCTGTCTGTTGGAGTTGACTGAACTGGAGCCATGGCTCTAAGTAATCCAGTCTTTGTTCAGCACAGTTCAGCCACAAACGATGGAGTGGAGCGGGACCCTAATCCTGTACCAAACGCCTAGTCTTTCCCTCTATATAACATTCTAAACCTCAAACGCCTAGTCTTTCCCTCTATATAACATTCTAAACCTCAAACGCCTAGTCTTTCCCCCTTTATAACATTCTAAACCTCAAACACCTAGTCTTTCCCCCTTTATAACATTCTAAACACGTATTCTTTCCCCTTTTATAAATTCTAAACTCAAATGCCTAGACTCTCCCCTTATTGACATTCTAAACCTCAACGCCTAGTCTTTCCCCTTTATAACATTCTAAACCTCAACACCTAGTCTTTCCCCCTTTATAACATTCAAAACCTCAAACGCCTAGTCTTTCCCCTTTATACATTCTAAACCTCAAATGCCTAGTCTCTCCCCCTTCTAACATTCTAACCTCAAAACTAGTCTTTCCCCCTTTATAACATTCTAAACCTCAAACACCTAGTCTTTCCCCCTTTATAACTTCCTAAACCTCAACACCTAGTCTTTCCCCTTTATAACGTTCTAAACCTCAAACGCCTAGTCTTTCCCCTTTATAACATTCTAACCTCAAACACCTAATCTTTCCCCCTTTATAACATTCTAAACACCTAGCTTTCCCCTTTATAACATTCTAAACCTCAAATGCCTAGACTCTCCCCTTATTGACATTCTAAACCTCAAACGCCTAGTCTTTCCCCTTTATAACATTCTAAACCTCAACACCTAGTCTTTCCCCTTATTGACATTCTAAACCTCAAACACCTAGTCTTTCCCTCTTTTAACATTCTAAACCTCAAATGCCTAATCTCTCCCCCTTTTAAATTCTAAAACCTCAAACACCTAGTCTTTCCCCTTAATACATTCTAAACCTCAAATGCCTAGTCTCTCCCCCTTTATAACATTCTAATAATAAACTCTTTCCCCTTTATGACATTCTAAACCTCAAATGCCTAGTCTCTCCCCCTTTATAACATTCTAAACCTCAAACACCTAGTCTTGATTTATAACATTCTAAACCTCAAACACCTAGTCTTTCCCCTTTATGACATTCTAAACCTCAAAGCCCTAGTCTTTCCCCTTTTAATAAATTCTAAACCTCAAATGCCTAGTCTTTCCCCTTTATGACATTCTAACCTCAAAGCTAGTCTTCCCTTTATAACTTCTAAACCACAAAACCATGTTCTCCCTTTATAACATTCTAAACCTCAAATGCATAGTTTTCCCCTCTTTTATAACATTCTGAACCTCTGTGGTAACTTAATAATTTTATCACCGATTGTAACCTCTTTCCATCATTATTGGTAGAATCCTGTACTGCATTAAAACTTTGTTTAAATAATGATACCAGTGTAAAGGTGATGGATCAGTGTTTTATAACTTAGAACCAGCATTATTTCGATATTGTTTTGTAACGTTACAGCGTTGTTGTAACGTTGTATTAGCGTTATGCCGGGCTGGCCCAGGGTGATTGGCTCTGCACTGTGGCCTCTCTAAGGCTCATATACAGAGTCCTATGATACTATACCCCATGTAAATAAGATACATAGCCAGTCTGAGAGAGAGACATCACTCCTCTCACCACAGCCACACAGCTGGCTAGTACTGGAATAGTTAGAATATTTTTTAGGAAGAAAACATTCTCCAACCTCAAACGCCCTAGTCTTTCCCCCTTTATAACATTCTAAACCTCAAACACCTAGTCTTTCCCTCTATATAACATTCTCAACCTCAAACACCTAGTCCTTCCCTCTATATAACATTCTAAACCTCAAACACCTAGTCTTTACCTCTATATAACATTCTAAACCTCAAACGCCTAGTCTTTCCCTCTATATAACATTCTAAACCTCAAACGCCTAGTCTTTACCCCTTTATAACATTCTAAACCTCTCACATACCATTAGAGTTAATAAGGTACCTTGCAAACTCAGCATGTAGCAAGACCATCAAAGTAAGTGTGTCTCTGCAGCTCACATATCAACAGCATAGAATGACACATGTGTGGATGAACTGCTGTCTGAGTGATAGATCCCAGTCCTCTATGCTCATAAATCACTGTTCCACCCAGATCAGCAGTTCTGTGGGCTCTTTAAATCCATAGCGCTCTGAATCAGACCTGACCCATTTTCAGCCCACATTTAGTCAACTGGGGAATGTGAAGGCAGAAAAACGTCAGAGAGACATGGAACAGAACAGGGCTCTACGGAGAGTTCGGAAGTAGGATATAAACTCAAAGCCATTTATAGTTATTTTGTCTTCAGAAGACCTGCAGGGGAAGGCGATACCCTAAACTGTGAACACTTTATAATGCCATTATAATGAATTATATCCTAATGACATCTTTCAACAACTTACATATGCTTTTAAAATATGAGATACATACATAATGCCTTGATATATACAATAATATGTTGCTTGATTTAGGATCAAATACAGTGACCTTGTTTTGGGCGTTCAGCCAGCAAGCTAATCCAATCAGGTAGTTTGATTCCATCATAAAGATGTGAGATTAAGGACTTCTTAAGGTCACATTTTATGACAATGACAGCCTCCTTTACAGCACAACCTATAAACTTTCATTGTGTAATGAATTCTACATCAGTGGACACAGAGGACGCAGGCATCTCACTGTAGGTCCCACATTAACACTGCCCTGTCTATATATAGCTACAGGAACTGCTGCAGTGGCAGGCACACACTCACTGAGTCACTGGGAGTGACATAACAGAACCCACTCTCCCAACGATATATGGTAGGGGAAGGTGTTAACAATTATTTAACACAGGTTGGTGATACACAATTACATACAAATATGTYTTATAAAAGYAATTTTTATTATTATTATTATATTAGTTTCAACTATTGTGAAATATTATTTAGAAAACAATGCAATAGACCCCTGTCTTTAGTAAAGCAGTAACATTAATTTCAGAACATTGCTTTCATGCAAGTCATCAATTCCCATACTATTCCACTTTATCTGGCTGATGAAGTAAGCAGAGCACATCTATCTTAATACAACAACAAGGATGAATACCACGTGATATTTCAACAACATCTTTATTACAGTTGTACGACATAAAATTAGCAAAAATCCTCCAAAAAACGATATTTGAATATTCTATACCTTGAAGAAAATAATGCCTCCATTTTCTTAAATCAGATGTTCCCGACTCTCCTGCTGCAGACACAAAATGTCTTCCACCTGACACACTAGAATTACTTCAGTGCTGCAGTGGTTGCCAAGGTAATGAGAGAAAGACTGGAATTTGATGATGCAGATCACAATTTCCTCAGCTGCTCATGAGGCTGGGAATAGAGAGGGGGTAGAGCACATGAAAGACTGTGTTGACATCAGCCCTAAATACATGCACAGAGGTTAAATCAGAGGTTCTATGGAAAGTAAAGCGATTGAATGGTTTAATGGAGAGAAGAACACAATAAGGTAAATGGAGAAAAACATCAGCATTTTTTTTTTATATGAATGTAAGTCTGTATAGTAGGCAAAACTAATGTTAAGTTCCTTGCAACTATATGTACCATAGATGAGGGAAAATCTATCTCTATCAACTCAGAACCAAACTGAACTACAGTTATAGACTAATATAATAGAGTTTGTAGTCATCTCTGTTCCTCTCTCTCTCTTCCTCCTCCACAGTCTCACCATAAACACCACAGGAAAGCAACGTCAAACAGCAGGACGGTGTTCTTTCCCCAGAAACCCCTAAATCGTGGTCCCCGTGTTACCCAATTAAGAAACATTCCCCTCATCAGAGGACTGGAGGGGTTGTTGTTGTAGGGGCTGAGTGAACCAGCCCCACAAACACAGTGGGGTGAAGTTAATCAAATCAAAGTTTATTTGTCACGTGCGCCGAATACAACAGGTGTAGACCTTACAGTGAAATACTTACTTACAGGCTCTAACCAATAGTGCAAAAACGGTATTTGGTGAACAATAGGTATGTTCAAAAAAACTAAAAAACAGTAAAAAGACAGTGAAAAACAGTAGTGAGGCTATAAAAGTAGTGAGGCTACATACAGACACCGGTTAGTCAGGCTGATTGAGGTAGTATGTACATGTAGATATGGTTAAAGTGACTATGCATAGATGAGAGTTAGGAGCTACTCTTGTGGACTACAAAGGGCTTATGAGTGAAATGACGTGGTAATGATATGGTTGAGTTAACAAGAGAGAGACAGATGGAAAGTTGCATAAGTATATTGAAGAYACTGTAGTGACTGACTAAAAATATCAAGGGAAAGTACAAAAGAGAAAAGTTAATCATTGCAAGGCTTTGGTATGATAATAACTAGGTTGTGAAAAAACACTGTAGCAATTATTTTGATTGCAGTACTCTACATATGCCTAAGTAAATTAAACAAAGAAGTTGAACTATCCCTAAGTTGTTCCTGTTTCCAGCAGGCCTTTCAGCAGCAGCATTCAAGAGTACATCCCTTAAGCAGCTTTAACATGAGTGGTCAGTGAGGAGATGGAGGGGAGTGTGTTAAGGCCTGAATGCGGACTACTGGTGCTGCTGCTGGGAGGTCACCCTCTCCCAGGGCAAATCGCATTCACTGCTCTTCCTAAGCACCTTACAGAGAGTAAGACTGAGACTGATACTGGGACTGCGTTAAAGGATCAGGGCAGACAGATAATTATCACAGCCAGCAGCTGCTGCAGTGCTAAGCCTTCCATTTACACACTGTCAGGGCCATTAATCGGCCAATCAGATATGCTGATGCTCTGATAAAATGTATGGATAATGAAGGACATCTTTCTGTTGAGTGGTTTAGATGGGGGGTTGTCTATAGTGCACACTACAACACCCTCCACCCATCTCCACAACAACTGTAATTTAGTATGTGTAGTCTAATTCCTCACTGAACAACCCCCYCGTGGATATTCTGGTGCTTGCTTCTAAAGAGTTTCCATGTGGTGGTTACATCAGTCACTGACAAACATTGAGAGGAAGTGCCACTCCCAATGCCCTTCATTTTACCCTTCCTTTCTATCATGGGGCTCCCCCCTCTTCCACCCCTCATTTAGGAGTGTGCCCAGTAATCTGTCTGTTACCAGGCAGACTTACACTTCTTTTGTCAACAAAGTCGTGTGACTTCATTGGTCATTGCCTGGTGTCCTTGGCAACAGCTTAGTAATGTCTTCCCCAACACCCTTAAAAATTTCACAGGGCAGATGTCCTGTTCAGACCACAGTCTCGTGCCATTGGTCACCCTCCTTAGAAATGGCAAACTATTCTGTTTCCTCTGGTCATTATGATGAGGAAAGGCCAGCTGACCAATAACACTTGGTGTGGTCATTAATTTAGAATGACCACGCTCCTGAGGACAGTCCTGCCATATCCACAATACAATCTCCATCTGTCCCCAACAAACTATGGACTAGTTTTATTTCTGTCTTAATAGACAACGCATTTATATACCTCCACTTTCACCAAACGATTATTCAATGGTATACGTTATATATCAAGCTTCATATACTGTTGTTTTGCATCCAGTCTCAATGACTATAATATTAGAAGGAGACTGGTACGTGAAAGCATGGGACAAAAAGCATCGTAATGCACAAACACAGGTTGACACCTAGAACGCCTGAGGTCTATCTCATTAGACAGACTGGGGCATGGGCTTGTGTAAGCTCCTGGTGCTGGAATAGAAGCAGTGTTTGCTGACACACACAGCGTTGCTGTGGCTCCTTGTTCTGCGAAGCAGTTCGGAAGTCAATTATGGTGAATGGGGTGGGAGAGTTATTCTGCTGGAATAAAGGACTCCATCTGGTGAAGGGAGAGTATGACCCCCCCCCCCCCACACACACACACACTTCCCTTCTAGCCCCAGTCACACAGTAAACACAGAAGCACAGCCTTCCCTGCAAGGATGTGAAAAACCCCACTGCAGATGCAGTTGTCATGGAAACAGAGGGCTGTCGACTTAGGTCTCCCACCAGCTGAGGATAAGAGGATTGATCATCCTGCAGCATCCGGGTGAGAATTTAAACACAGACCAACAAAATCCTACACCGAGGCTGTGTTTGTGTGAGTGTACACAGAAAGTGTAATAATTGTGTCAGTGTTACATCAGCTCTGCTTCACACTAGAATGCCTAGCAGAGAGAAGCTGAAATCATTATTAGGCATTGAGAGATCTGAGAAAAGAATCACTCTGCTGTTGCCTACCAGTACCACCAGCTCTCTTGGCCTAAGTAAACCAACCAGCCTCCCACTCTCTATACCTCTATTTAACCCTTTTCTATCGTTACCACCTCCTCCTGCCCACTGTGTCATTCCTTTATACGTATCCGTTACTACCTCTCCTCTACCATTCTCTCTCTTCATTTCCTCCCCCTTCCTCCTTCTCCCTGGTCTGAGTCTTCATCCCCCTCTAATATTTATGAAGCATGGTGGTTCTGCAGAAAGGAGTGGGAAAGATATAGTTCATCCAACATCCAACATCCGCATCCCCCCACTCCCTCTCCACCGTTGCTACGGCAACCCCATCATTCCTCAACCTACATTTGGATTTGTTATCAATGACCTAGACTGTGTGCTGCCTTTGTTCTGAACGATACAGCTACGGAGGAGAGAGGGAGGAAAGAAGGGTTGACCTGTTGTGTAAGCTCCACCTGTGAAACAACATGCCTCCATGTATCTTAGTAAGAACCCTCCACTATCATCCTGATCACCTACCACCTCCCTCTTCACCTAAATGAACAAAGATTGTCAAATTCCATCCGTGACAGTGAATTGGGTTTTCTTTCTCCCCGTCTCTTCCTCTTCTTTAACCCTGCTGTCTAGCATTCTTTCCCCTGTTCCCCAGGAAGGAATACATCAAAACAGTGCAACGTCTCACACATTAAGAAGATTACTGCCTCACTTGGCTTCTTCACCTGTCTTCATGACCCTGCTCTACTGTCTAGGTCCACTCTGCCTCTGTCTTCTCCCCGCTGTCTTTGTCCTATGATTCCGTCATTTTATTTGAATCAGTGGACTCCACACACAAGCATACATTCACACTTACATGAACACACAGACACACAGACACATACAACTCACATTGAGAGCCATGAATCACTCATTGTGTTTGTATTCATAGTCATGGACGTGAACACAAGCACACGCCCTGAAGCACAGTGGGCTGGGGAGGAGGCTAGACTAGTCAGAGCCAGGTAACTATAGCAACAGACACAGTGAGGAGATGTCATGCTTTCTGATGGCCTATTAAACCATTTGCAGGGTAAATGRGGGAAGSGGGTTTCTGCTAATTCACTGTGCAAATAGTGTTGGTATTTTACAAACGTACATTTTGTTTTGCTMTTTGATGGAACCACGTTGAAACACAATATGTCCACCATGCCTTTCCTCTGCATCTCAATCAACCAGAKATATTTTATTGGGGTTAAGCCTCAAGATTAATAAAATCCTTTGAAGTAATAAATCACAAACAGGCTGTTTTATTTCTAGGGGTTCAATGAGCAGATTGTAACGCTGGTTAAGATCATCTCCCATTAACAATGCAGACCACACGTCCTTAAGCTTTAGAGTAAATTATGCTGTTTCTTTTTCAATTTTTGATATATTTTTTCACTATTCTATCTTATGTAGTGTTGTTTATATTGTGAGCATTTTGTTGTTTGTTTCTCTAGTAATTTTGCAGTAGTCAATTCTGTGAGCTGTGTTTTAGGTCAATGTGCATGAGCAATTTGTGAGTTTGTTATATATAGGTTGTGCAGTGTTTTCTCTGAACTGAACAGATGTAGGTTGGTGGGGTGGGTGTCAGTAAGAGGATGAGTAGTCAGTAATTTACTAGATAATCATTCAGTCCCAGGAGAAATGAGCTGTTGTTTGTCCCAGRCTCCAATCCTGTTTATCTCCACGTCTTTAAAGCTCCAGATCCATCTCCACTCATCAGGGTGGGCTGACTGGTAGGGACTCAGCCAGGGCAGACAGAGTGATGCAGGGGAAGACATGATCACTGCCCTGGGCTCTCACATACGTGCATGCAGACACAGTACAGTGTAGTAAACATACAGACACACATGTCCAGTGAGGCATGGAGACTCACTGCCTGGAGGGCTGAGGGGAGACTCTAGTCCAGGCAGCACTGTGACCCATGCCAGTGTCTGTCACATCAATAACATCAACCAGGGCATCAGAGAGACATGAGAATGCCCCAAATACGCACATGCATATAGAGTTGACAGAGCTGGATTCCTAGAGCTAGAGATATGGGGGTAKGGAGGGATGAGGGATGGAGGGAGGGAGGGTTGAGGGGAAAGAGCACGTGAGAAACAGAAAACAGATAAGTAGACACATTCTTGTTAAACACACATGCAGACAAGAAGAAACACAATTAGTAAATACAAAATACAGACAGACAGACACATATGCAGACATATCCAGGACCAGATCAACTACTGTATCAACAAAGTACTCTTACTGACAGTTGTGGCTGCTTTGTGTGATGTTGTTTCTACCTTCTTGCCCTTTGTGCTGTTGTCGGTGCCCCAAAAATGTTTGTACCATGTTTTGTGCTGCTATCATGTTGTGTTGCTACCATGTTGTTGTCATGTTGTGTTGCTACCATGCTGTGTTGTCATGTGTTGCTGGCTTGCTATGTTGYTGTCTTAGGTCTCTCTTCATGTAGTGTTGTGTTGTCTCTCTTGTTGTGATGTGTGTTTTGTCCTATATTTATTTTCTCTTTATGTAAAAAAATTTAATCCCAGGACCATGTCCCCGCAGGAGGCCTTTTGCCYTTTGGTAGGCTGTCATTGTACATACGAATTTGTTCTCAACTGACTTGCCAAGTTAAATAAAGGTTAAATAAATAAAATTAAGATATGTTGCTTATCTGGAGATGTGTCTGTGAGGTGTTGAGGGTTCTGATGGTGCTGTACAGTGTGTTCTCAGGATCAGCCCATGGTGTAATTGAGGTGTCATGCTGACAGGCGAGTGACAGCTTGCTAAGATTAGCTGGCACCCTGGTAAGTCTCAGTGTTAATGAGCATGGCCMTGTGATTCCACGCAGTGTGTTTTACATGCTACTGTGAAATCTCTCATCACTGGCATATGTACACGATTACAGTCTCCGCCACTAACGAGCAGGAGACAGAGACTGACAGTTGTCTGGGTTTGAGGTGAGGTCACCCTCAGAGCATCAGAACTATACTCAGGGATAGCTGAGGAGAGAGGCTGTGCTATCTGAAAGGTTACTGTGCTCCTATCAATATTAAAAACATGCTAAAATATCCTGTACAATAGTTACAAGATTATATTTGATAAAGATCGTTATGATTATTATAATGTTTTATTTCGGGAAACCGGGATGAATGTTAACTGGTAGGTGTTGTCCTCCATATTAGCACAGCATCCCCCTGCTCAGCCTCTTTCAGTCTAGGGTTGTCATTGTTTTCTATTGACTTCCTTTAATGGAGGCTATCTTACAGACAGAGGGGTAAAATGTAGATTATGACTCCTTCAGGGGTAACTTGTTCTACCTGGAGACATAACACACCCTCCTCCAATCAGAGGACAGTGGAATGCAGCCCTTCCCCGATAGGTCCACACAGCCCCCTGGCTCATTACAGTATTGATTGGGGGGTTAGCGATGGGGGCAGGGGCTGAGGGAAGGAGCGTGTTTGTGTGTGTCTGTTTGGGGGACAGAGGGTGGGGGTAGGTGGGTAGCTGTCTGTCTGATTCAAATCTGACCTGTCTTTTAGTAATAAGAACCAATTATCTTGTTATTTACTGATACAATAGCTAGACAATAGCCTCCAGCATTGCCTGGTTCTGGGTCTGGTCTGTATTCAGAGAGGGCTACAAACCATTTCAGGCATATTGCCTSCTCTGCAGACACTTGAGCAGCTTACAGAATATGACTGACTCAATAAAACAGGTCCTATTTTTTGTCTGTGAAAACGTTTTTGTTGAATATGATAGAGTCAATACAATTCTGTCTGTCTGTTTGTCTCAGTGATTTTCAATCAGCCCTCTCTCTCTCTGCCYGGCCAGGGATGTGAGTTATCCGATTCAACATTTTCAGAGTTTTACCATTTAATTCCACATCATGGTCTTTATGCATGCACCTGACACCTGGGACCCACCCCGCCTCATCCCCCCAGGGTGTCCAACGGAACCCAGGTACAAAGCAGAACGGAGTGTAGCGCTCCCCCTGTCGGAGTAAATCATGTTTATCTCAGAGAGGCWGCGACATCTTCCAAATCACACTGACACAAAGTCACACCTCAGTGACCTTCCAGCAGGGTCAGCTCCCAGGCCTAAGCGACATAAGCAGTCTACTATTAAGAGCAAGAATCATAGAATACATCAGGGGCAATTTCAAMATTTGGTTGTGCATCAGCAGTTTTTCTCTTGCTATGTCAGTCACTGAATTAGCTGACAATTAGCCATGTCAATTTTTAGATTGGTAGTTAGCCAGCTATCTAAACTTGTAGGAATCATGGCCAAATACCGGCAGGGCACGCAGGGCACGTGCCCAGGGGCCCTAACCTCCAGGTGACCCCATTGATTTTGTTAATCATTCTTCCACAGATATCACCTAATTGCAAAATGTTCTCTCCGTAACATTTTCTCTACGCGGTCAAGAGGAGGGCCACTAAAATGTTTTGCCCCATTGTGGGGGCMCCCCAACCAAATCTCACTTAAGGCCCCCAAAAGGCTAGAGCTGACCCTGCCTCTCATCTACCAGGCACAGGGTTAGACACACTCACGAACACCTGCACATAGACAGTCACAGACAAAAAATACTATCAGAGAAGTTTAAATAATATCTATTCAATAATTAAAATATGGTACTTAGCAAAAAAAATATTCTCTCTATCCCTTCTGTGAACAAGGAACCATTATAGCTCCTTCTCCCTCTCCATTCTTTCGCTGGGCTCTGTTACTCATCTCTCCATCCCTGTTGGAACAGATGKGTCCATCAGAGAGCTTTATTCAGCCATAACTGAATGATGCCTAAATATAGATGCAGCTATGTATTTAATAGAACATCTTCACTGTGTCTTGGATCAGGGACAGGCAGGCACCATGCTCCTACTGACCTCAGGATGTCATAAAGAGAGAATGTGGCCACTGACCCTGTTTCAGTTCCAGGCATGCTATTGTCTGGTGAAGTCCTACCATTTCGAATCCCACCGTACCTTCTCCGCTGCCCACCCAACTACCTCATCCCAATATTGTTATTTATTTTTTGCTCCTTTGCACCCCTGTATCTCTACTTGCACATTCATCTTCTGCACATCTATCACTCCAGTGTTAATGCTAAATTGTAATTATTTCGCCACTATGGCCTATTTATTGCCTTACCTCCCTAATCTTACTACGTTTGTACACATGGCAGGTAGCCTAGTGGTTAGAGCATTGGACTTGTAACTGAAAGGTTGCAAGATCAAATCCCCAAGGTAAAGATCTGTTGTTCTGCTCCTGAACAAGGCACTTAACCCACTGTTCCTAAGCTGTCATTGAAAATTGAATTTGTTCTTAACTGACTTGCCTAGTTAAATAAAGGTTAAAAAACCTGTATGTTGATTTTTCTCTTGTGTCGTACGTTTGTTTATCCGTGTTGACTCTACGTGTTGTTTGTGTCACACTGCTTTGCTCTATCTTGGCCAGGTCGCAGTTGTAAATKAGAACTTGTTCTCAACTGGCCTACCTGGATAAATAAAGGTGAAATAAAAAAATAAATATACATAACATCCATTACACACCCACACAGCCAAGGCCAACCTGACTTTAGCTGAGAGTCAACTGTCCTACATTGATTTAGAGACTTCACCAGACAAACACAGACTCACGCCCATGCAGATGAAAATATACAAACAAAATGAGAAAAGGAGGATAGCAAAAGAGAATCACAGCTTGGAAATGCGGAATAAAGTGGGGAAAAGAGACAATATGACCCTTTACTGACTGAGTAACTATGACCCCTTACTGACTGAGTAACTATGACCCCTTACTGACTGAGTAACTATGACCCCTTACTGACTGAGTAACTATGACCCTTACTGACTGAGTAACTACGACCCTTTACTGACTGAGTAACTATGACCTTACTGACTGAGTAACTATGACCCTTACTGACTGAGTAACTATGACCCTTACTGACTGAGATGAGTAACTATGACCCCTTACTGACTGAGTAACTATTACCCCTTACTTGACTGAGTAACTATGACCCCTTTACTGACTGAGTAACTTATGCGACCCCTTACTGACTGAGTAACTATGACCCCTTACTGACTGAGTAACTATGACCCTTTACTGATGAGTAACTATGACCCCTTACTGACTGAGTAACTATGACCCCTTACTGACTGAGTAACTATGACACCTTACGACTGATGAGTAACAATGACCCCTTTACTGACTGAGTAACTATGACCCTTACTGACTGAGTAATTATGACCCCTTACTGACTGAGTAACTACGACCCCTTACTGCATGCGTGTATGTGTGTGTGTTTGGGGTTTGTGGATGACTGATTCATGGGCTTTATTCATTAAAAAAAATTAGAATCATTGTGAATCTGAGATAGTTGTTTCATAAATCCCTTTCACAATTACTTTTTTCCCCCTCAAATATCTGCTCTCATTTATCAGTGACACAGATCCAACAGACCCTGATCAGTTCTCTTCTCCGAGTCTGTCAGCCAATCCCATTCAGGTGAAACAGTGTAATCGCCTAGCTGGGTCAGTTATCCCCCAAGCACTCCAATCTTGCCAATCATTTGGCCTGCTCTATTAATCACATCAACAGGCTGTAAACTGGCTTATGCATGTTGAATCGTTTAGCTGGGCCTGTGGTCCAGATGCTACAGGAGGGAACGCAGCCACCGGCTGCTGCACACAAACACAGTGATTAACTTTCACATGACCCAACGCCAACGAAAGGAAGAGGATCAAAAAGAAGATGAGGCGGGGGAGAAGAAGAAAAAGGAGGAGAAGGAGGAAGAGGAGGAGAAGTAGGGGGAGGAAGAGGAGGAGAAATAGGAAGAGGAGAAGGAGGGACAGATGGCAGTGACCTGGATGCCAACACACGACCCTGGCAGTGAATCCAGGAATAATTTGCTGTTGAGACTGTTCACTACAAAGCTATCATGCCCATTAGGGTTGATTGGGTCTCTCTCTCTCTCTCTCTCTCTCTCTCTCTCTCTCTCTCTCTCTCACACACATAGTTTCTCTCTCTTTTTCTCTCCATCTCCTCTCTCTCTCTCTTTCTCAGGAGAAAATTAGTCTCCAATCGATGTTCATACTGAGACATTGAACAAGACTTCATTACACTGTTACATAGTCTCTGTAATCAAATAGACAGATAGTATCACCTTCCAACACGCTTATGCCACCACGCGCTGTACGCTTGCATGGTACAGAAGCAACCCCCATCTCTTGTTGGAAGTTACAGACCTCTCAGTGAGACTGTGCGTGCTGATTTTGAAACCTCACACTAAATATATAAATATCAGTTYATACACTTGAGACTGAAGAGTACAGACAGAAAGTACAGATACACCACTGCCTGGTATATAATGGTACAGTGGTGGCCGACTAAGCGATTACCCAACCAAAGAGTCAAGCTGATGTGAGAAACAACCTCAGAGGAAGGACATGAAATCCCTAGATTATATCAACGAGGACGGTAAAGAGAATCAGATGGTTACACAGGAAACTCTACCAGCAAAGTAGAAGTTACACTTGTTGACTTTCTGTACATGCAGTTCACTGACAACCCCAGGATCCACTGAACTCAAACACTGAAATAAGAGTAGGCACAATGCTACTAGAACGGCTGTAACATTTCCACAGAGACTATGTCCCTCCCACAGGGAATATTACCATACACTCAGTTTAAGTGGTCTGTAACCTTTATCGGATACACACAGACCTAGGGCCAGGGGACAGTGGAAAGATACAGTAAGACTAATAGCCCTTATACGCATTCCATGAAYGAACGTTCTAAGCACACTTCCTACCGGTCTGGCAAATTCCGGTGGTGCATACTATAGAACGGAAGAGAGTCTAGTTGTTATCGACGGTATAACATTACTACCACTGTCACAGTTTTTTACTAGGTGTCTTCAGGACTTGCCTCAAATTAATATTAATGATGTACATCGGATTGTTAAATCAGCCTCTGAGACTCCAGCTAGCAAGAACGAAAAGGCGTTCAAGATATAGGAAGCTACATAGCCAACTATGAAGGGGAGTACCAAGTCAGCAACAGATATAATGTTAGCTAGCTACAATCATTAGCTAGCTAATTTAACTAGTAACTGTAGCTAACTAGTTACTTCGTAAAATTATATAACATTGACAGACTCTACCTGAGAATGTGTGTATTTTCGTTAGCTTACTTAAAAATTATGCTTGCTAGCTATATTTGCTAGCTAAAAATAATTGTTATTTATGTCTTCTACACAGTATCTAACAAAGATACATTGACAGGGGAGATCACACATAACACTTTGAGGCGGCAGGTAGCCTAGTGGTTGGAGCATTGTTCCAGTAGCCGAAAGGTTGCTAGTTCAAATCCCTGAGTTGACAAGGTAAAAATCTGTCGTTCTACCCCTGAACACTGTTCCCCGGTAGGCTGTCATTGTAAATAAGAATTTGTTCTTAACTGAATTGCCTAGTTAAATAAATGAAGGTTATATCACCGTGAGGGCTGCCTGTCACAGGTCCATGAGGAAGAGTGAAAAGCTGCACAACATGAGAGTAGGGAAAGGTTATAGATCGCTACTAGGGACCTTGTTAAACATCTCCTGTGGGACACTGTCATCATGGTAAAAATGAGTTGGAGACAGTGTCAATGTTCAATCTTATCAATAGATAGATATTAACGATGAATCCCAATTTAGAATTGTCCACTTAACAGGTTATTTGGTAAAGATTGTTGTTTGGTAATTTTGTTACCGAGACACAATATATTCCTGTATAGATAAATGAGCCCCTAGTTAAGAAGACTAGACACAACTATGCTTATTGTTATTTATGGGCCGCATCATTCTTGTTTTGCATCAGCTCAGGAAAATGAGAATAACATCCTCTCGTTTCCGAGAGGTTTGCCATGTCCGGGGAGAGACCTCAGCTGACCGCCGAGCTGAGCGGATGTTCAAGGGATCTGGTATGCAGACCATGGAGATGAATAGGGGGCTACCCATGGAGCCAGTGGCTGTACAGGAGTACTGCACACTGAAGAATGTTAACTTCTTTCTGTGTGGCTTCGTAGTGCACCCAGATGCCCCATGGTTATGATCCTCTCCAGATTGCATCATATGTGATCCCAGTGTGAGACCACACTTTGGACTCTTAGAGGTCAAGTGCCCAAATGTACCAAGTTATGTTGACTGCCCTTACCGAAGWTACAGAATGGAGAGCTGAAGTTGAAGAGATCTCATGCTTACTACTGCMAGGTGCAAGGTCAAATCCTTCTCACAGGTTGTAGCTGGTGTGACATTGTCATCTGTGCACAGGAGGACATCCTMGTTGAAAGGATATATAAAGATCTACAGGTTTCAAAAACTATAAGAGAGAAGGTTGACCACTTGTATTTTACCACTACTTGCAGAAGTGTCTCTCACACCTGAAAGGATCCCCTGCATGGGTGCCARGTTTAGTGGTATCATCAAGTGCCAGAAGGCCTTCAGGTGGGTGTAGCTTGCAAATCTAAAGACGGACCCAGAGTATTTGAATACCAAAAAAGCTCATTACTATTATTGCCTCTTCTCTAAGCCCTAGCACTAGACATGACCTAGCTGCTATTGTAGCCTGTTTTTCTTGTTACTGCAATTCGTATTGTAATTCACAGCAGCTGTCATCACAGCAGTGGATTTGTTTAAAATGTTCCGTTATTTACCCTGGGAAGTGGACTAAGAACCAAATATTATTGCAGCAACGATCTGGGAGCATTTTTGGGGGTTAACTGAAAACTAATGTAAARMCAATATACATTCAATGTGTCTACTTATGCTAAAATATGCTAGCCTAGTTAAAACATTTATTTTTATTTTTTTACTGCTGCTCTTTAAATACTTGTTACTTTTATCTCTTATTCTTATCCTTATTTTTTGAAACTGCACAGTTGGTTAGGGGCTCATAAGTAAGCCTTTTCACCTGTTGTATTCGGCACATGAGATTAATACAATTTGATTTGATTTGAAATAACAATGAACATGTTCTTAAAGGTAAGATGGACTTTGTGATAATAATAATAATAATAATAAATAGTAAATAATAAACAATAGTAATGCTGGATAATAATAAATAATTACTGTACCTTGTGTAAAAACTTATATCCTTGTCAGAACCAGCAAATCGCTGTAGACCAACACCGTGTTGTGTGGTCAGTTTTTCCAGCTTGGCTCGAAGCTCCTCAATTTCTCTTACGTGTTCATGATTTGCCATTAGGGCCATGTCCAGGGCTGCGGGTTCAGGGACTGCACAGTAATCATGTGTCTGGACCGGATCAGAGACGGCACAGTAATCATGTGTCTGGACCGGATCAGAGACGGCACAGTCCATAGGCAGCGCACCTTGTTCTTCATCCCCCTCGGACGGACCAGGAGGTTTCAGTCTTCTTTCCCAACACCAGGTCTCATTTGAATGTTCCAGTTCCACGCACAGACTGTAGGAACCACACCTCTTTTTTGGTATTGTCGCCCCCCAATTATCCACTCAACAAAGTCACTCTCGACAAAATGTGTACTACACACCTTTGTGTGTTTGGTGACAGTTATCACGAAGTACTGCCAGCAACCACCTTTTTCTGAGCTCTACATCGACCGGGAAACTATGGAAGCTCACAATACCATTACATTTGGAAGTAACTGAACACAGAGGCACTGAACAATGTTCATTAGCACCTCCTTTGCGGGCTGTAATTTAAACGTAGTCTTTGCGAACTATTTCAGTCAGAAATGCATCGACGACAGTTAGCTAGCTAGTAAGCTAATGATAAAAACAATAGCGGAAATCCCTCCGGAAGTCAGCAACTCGGTAGGAAGCAAAATAGAATGTGGGAGGCGGTATAATGCATAGAGCCCATTACATATAAAACACAGCAACATGTAGCATGACAAATAAACAAGGAAATGGATACTTCCTGTTTATGCACTCACAAGCACGGATGCACACACACACACGCTCCCACACACACAGGGGGTTGCTGATAGAATTAAAGCACTGAATTATACTTAATCCTGAGATCATGCCTTTCTCTGTTGAAGGTTAGTAAACATTTAGCCTTTACCACAATATGAGATAGACCACAGAAATGATAGCTCCTCCCCTGTCCAGAAGGAAAGGACTAACTGTTCTTTTTCTCACAGAGACACACAACACATACATAACCTCATCTGTACATCTCTTGTGAGACTTCAACAACTTTATCAAGATTACAAACTCTAAAGTCACTCAATTTTTTAAAATTCAAATGCAGGCTACTGATGATTGGCATCAGGCATAACCCAGGCAAGTGGCCATCTCTAATAATCCATCAGATTAAAGGGTCAGGTGCGTACTGTAGTCAGCACATCCCTTTAACTCTATCATTCAGTCAATCCCCTCCCTCCACTGACACCATTCTATCCTCTGTGCCTTGGTACATAGAAGATCGCCTTTGTAATAGAGCCTGCTGATGTCACAGACACACACACATTCCTTTGGCCCTCATATGCCACACTATGACTGAACTATGCCACATTATGGCTGAACTATGGCTGAACTATGCCACACTATGGCTGAACTATGSCACATTATGGCTGAACTATGGCTGAACTATGCCACACTATGGCTGAACTATGGCTGAACTATGCCACACTATGGCTGAAATATGCCACACTATGGCTGAACTATGCCACACTATGGCTGAACTATGGCTGAACTATGCCACACTATGGCTGAACTATGCCACACCATGACTGAACTATGCCACACGATGGCTGAACTATGGCTGAACTATGCCACACTATTGCTGAACTATGCCACACTATGACTGAACTATGGCTGAACTATGGCTGAATTATGCCACACTATTGCTGAACTATGCCACACTATTGCTGAACTATGCCACACTATGGCTGAACCATGCCACACTATGTCTGAACTATGCCACTTTATGGCTCAGTGGTGGAAAAAGTATTAAATTGTCATACTTGTGTAAAAGTAAAGATACCTTAATAGAAAATGACTCAAGTAAAAGTATTTGGTTTTAAAAAGACYTAAGTATCGAAAGTAAATGAAGTTGCTAAAATATACTTAAGTATCAAAGTAAAAGTATGAATAATAAAAAATTCCTTATATTAATTAAGCAAACCAGACGGTTTAGACAGGGTCACACTCCAACACTCAGACATCATTTACAAACAAGGCATTTGTGTTTAGTGAGTCCGTCAGATCAGAGGCAGTAGGGATGACCAGGGATGTTCTCTTGATAAGTGCGCGAATYGGACCATTTTCTATCCTGCTTAGCGTTCAAAATATAACGAGTATTTTTGGGTGTCAGGGAAAATGTATGGAGTAAAAAGTACATAATTGTCTTTAGGAATGTAGTGAAGTAAAAGTAAAAGTTGACAAAAATATAAATTGTAAAGTACAGATACCCCCAAAAAACTAATAAAGTAGCACTTTAAAGTATTTTTTACTTGAGTACATTACACCACTGCTATGGCTGAACTATGCCACGCTATGGCTGAACTATGCCACACTATGGCTAAACTATGGCTGAACTACGCCACACTATGGCTGAACTATGGCTTAACTATGCCACACTATGGCTGAACTATGGCTGAACTATGCCACACTATGGCTGAACTATGGCTGAACTATGCCACTCTGACTGAACTATGCCACACTATGGCTGAACTATGGCTGAACTATGCCACGCTATGGCTTAACTATGCCACGCTATGGCTTAGCTATGCCACGCTATGACTGAACTATGCCACACTATGGCTGAACTATGGCTGAACTATGCCACACTATGTAGTAAGTTAAAGGGGTTTTGGATAGAGTAAGTTAAAGGGGTTGTTGGATAGAGAAAGTTAAATGGGTTGTTTGGATAGAGTAAGTTAAAGGGGTTGTTGGATGATAGAGTAAGTTAAAGGGGTTGTTGGATAGAGTAAGTTAAAGGGGTTGTTTGGTATAGAGTAAGTTAAAGGGGTTGTTGAATAGAGTAAGTTAAAGGGTGTGGATAGAGTAAGTTAAAGAGGGTTGTTGGGATAGAGTAAGTTAAAGGGTTGTGGATAGAGTAAGTTAAAGGGGTTGTTGGATAGATAAGTTAAAGGGGTTTGTTGGATAGAGTAAGTTAAAGGGGTTGTTGGATAGAGTAAGTTGAAAGGGGTTGTTGGATAGAATGTAAGCTAAGGGGTTGTTGGATAGAGTAAGTTACAGGGTTGTTGGATAGCTAAGTTAAAGGGGTTGTTGGATAGAATAAGTTAAAGGGGTTTGTTGGATAGAGTAAGTTAAAGGGTTGTTGGATAGAGTAAGTTAAAGGTGTTGTTGAGTGGATAGAGTAATTAAAGGGTTGTTGGATAGAGTAAGTTACAGGGGTTGTTGGATAGAGTAAGTTAAAGGGTTTGATTGGATAGAGTAAGTTAAAGGGGTTGTTGGATAGAGTAAGCTAAAGGGTTGATGATGGAGTAAGTTAAAGGGGTTGTTGGATAAGGTAAGTTAAAGTGGTTGTTGGATAAGAGTAAGTTAAAGGGGTTGTTGGATAGAGTAAGCTAAAGGGTTGTTGGATGAATAAGTTAAAGGGGTTGATGG
>NC_036860.1:54401368-54445759 GCF_002910315.2 Salvelinus sp. IW2-2015
TACTTGTGGATAGAGTAAGTAAAGGGGTTGTTGATAGATAAGTTAAAGGGTTGTTTGTTGGATAGGTAAGTTAAAGGGTTGTTGGATAGAGTAAGTTAAAGGGTTGTTGGATAGAGTAAGTAAAAGGGTTTTGTGAAGGATAGAGTAAGCTAATTGCATGATAATCATAATTTTCATAATTCTTTCTTCTTCTCCTTCCTCCATCTCATTCTACTCATCGTCATCATCAACACATTCACATTCAGATAGATTAGAAAATTAATACCTTTGCTCTATGTTGAGTAGTTTGAACAGTTCTTTGAAGTGCCATAAACAGATAGAGACACTCTGTTTCGGCTCACAACAAAGCTGTGTGATGTGTATGTGAATTGGGTGTGACGCTGTACCCAACCATAATAAAGTCAAAATATTTTTGATGTCATACTCCTATCAAAGCATCCCAGTATCACATGCATCCATTCTCTGCAGTACTCTGTTTTAGACAGCAGGGAACACTGTTGTGAATGTGTGTGTCTGTGTTTGAGGAGTTTGTGAGCAAGTGTGTGGATTGTGACGCAGAACTCTGACTTAAAGGGATATTACATCTCTTTCTGACAAATTTGGGTCAGATGCAGCTCCCGTCTGCCTGGGGCAGTTGTCAGTGTTTCTGGAGAGGGAGGCTGTCTGTGAGAGAGGAGAAGAGGGTAGGGGACTGACGTCTGAATGGATTATCAGGCTGTTACTCCCCACCAGATGGAGCCGTGCCTCAGGAGAAGAGCTGAAGGCCAGTCAGCTCTGCTTGGGGAAAACAACACACATCACAACAGTGTGTGCGTGTGTCGTGTGTGTGTGTGTGTGTGTTGTGTGTGTGTGTGTGTGTGTGTGTGTGTGTGTGTGTGTGTGTGTGTGTGTGTGTGTGTGTGTGTGTGTGTGTGTGTGTGTGGTGTGTGTGGTGTGTGTGTGTGTGTGTTTGTGTGTGTGTGTGTGTCAACTGATGTTTTTTGTGGAACTGTTCATTGTATATGATCCAGTCATACAATGCCTCAAACACACATGTTCTACAGACAGTAGAGTAGCCAGTAGTTCATTATTGCAAAGCAATAGTCAGTACAGGGGATATTTTTTGTGGGGGCGGGGGGGGGGGGGCTCTCTTAGCATGTCATCTCTCAAACTGAGTACAATCTTAGATCATCCGTCAACGGTATCTTCTGATCCTCGAGTATCTACAAATGCCTCCATTAATGTTTCTGAAGTCACACATTTTCGAATTTCCGACCTCGCAGTATCACACGTCTGAATCAGGCGGGATAGACTTCCCTACCGAACCGACAAGGTTCTATGGCGGCGTGATCTTTGAACTCTGCATACACTTTCGGGTGGCGTTCGCTGAGTGTGTGATTCTGTGCGGCACTCGTTCATCTTCGCTTTGCGTACATCCCTCTCCTTCACTTTGCGGCAGCAAACCCTGTTATCGTCTACCACGCCTACGCCACGTAAGTTTCTATCGCTGTGCCGCCACGTTCTCGACGGCCACAACTTCTGCAACTATATAGTGCTGGTCTGAACAGACACCCTGTCACCTTCCCTATAGCTGCACTCACATATGCGCACGCTCTCATTCGCGCTTTGCCCTATGCTGCAAATACGTACCACCTCACGCAATCCGCTACCGCAACACTGGCGCTCTCAATTGTAACTCCTATCCACACGTCTACCCTCACACCATGCCTTGGAGTACCTCACTTACACTCCTGTCACCAGGGTACACCACTTCATACCATACCCTGACCCTAGATCTTACCGACTACTAAGCCCCATCGAACAGGTGCACTCCGGACGGAATCTCACACCGCAGCATTGTTTGACGCCTCTTCGACCTCGCAACTCCGCTACATAGCGCGCTCTTTAACTTTACGTCCCGCGCTGCGAATACCGCGGTAAAAGACCCCCATCCTACGGGCTTCAGTCGTCCGCTCAAATCATCGCTTAACACTACGCCAACCAATCCGACCTCCCGTCATACCCTACATGAATCCGAACACAATACCATCATATATACGAACTGCAGGCATATTTCCTGAGCTTGATCTTTAGCAGTGGTCCCCCCCATCTCTGAAATTAATTGATATAGATAATATAACGGTATACCTGTTCCTCAGGTATTTAAAATGCCAAAGTTGTTTTCATGAGTGTTCAACACAATTTTCAATTTCACACCGTCAGTGGAGAAGGAATCAGCCTGCAGTTCCATAGTTCAGCCATAAGTGTGCATGTTCAAGCATAGTTCAGTCATAGTTGCATAGTTCACCATAGTGTTGCATAGTTCAGCCATAGGTGCATAGTTCAGCCATAGTGTGGCATTAGTTTAGCCAGTAGTTCAGCCATTATGGTGGCATAGTTCAGCCATAGTTCAGCCATGTGTGGCATAGTTCAGCCATAGTTTCAGCCAATTAGTGTGGCCATGGTTCAGTCATAGCGGGCCATAGTAAGCACATAGCGTGGCATAGTTCAGTCCATATGTGCATAGTCACCATAGTTCAGCTATCCAACAACCCCTTTAACTTACTCTATCCAACAACCCCTTTAACTTACTCTATCCAACAACCCCTTTAACTTTCTCTATCCAACAACCCCTTTCCTCTTTTATCATTTCTCATTTCTCAACTTTCTTTCTCTTCTTCTCCTCACATGGTTATATTTTCCATGTTATGGGCTGCAATCCAGGCTTTTGATGTACTTCAACACTTTAACAATCCACTTCCCCCCTCCCCTTGTTTTTTTGTAACCAGAGACCAAATAGTACTCTGTGAAAAAGACCCCTACTTCACTACTGGAAGATAAATACGCCCCTCCCCCGCCTTTGCTTTTCTCTCCATAGTACACATACAGAGGCTACTCAAGATGAGGGTGTCAAATGACATGGATTCTGGAATTTGGGGGATGTGGAGGAGTGTGTTACAGGCAGCGGGAGAGAGAGTGAGATTGGGTGAATAAGTGTGTTATTCTTCTTATATTCATTGTCTCAACATAGTAAACATGGTGAGCTCATGTATACACACACAGACAAAAGCTCATTGTCCATACCAGGGAGAGGCAGYAGCAGGGGAGACTGAACTGAGTTGAGTTGAATGTAGTAGCCTATGATTAGAAACAGATGTGCAGCGTCATGCAACTGGAGTCAAAATGGAGCAGGCTCTCTGATAGGCTGCATAATGAGGCCAACCTTAAACTGCTCTCGCTCTCTGTCTCTCTACTACACAGTTAAGGAAACATACAGTCAGGACCAGTATCATGGTATGATGTTGCGGGGTCCTCTAGGGCCAGACAGTTAGTGTCAGATTCGGTGTGTAGTCCTACCACTCCTTCAGGATTACAGGGTTACACAGAGGAACAGGAGTCATCTCCCTCTCTTCCTACCTCTCAACTCACCCATGTGCTACTACCMTCTCTCCTTGGTTACATGTCCCCCAGCTCACTAATGTGTTCAAATTCTCAYTTTATACCACCTCCCTTGGGGGACAGAGTTTCCACTCTCTTTTTCATCCCTCTGAAGAGATTTCACAGAAATAACCTTCCTTTCACTCCCGGGTTTATAGCTAGTTCTCAGAGACCATGTCCCGAAGATTATCTCCCCATATGCCCAAAATACCCCCYACCCCCCAATCCACACACACACACTGAACGGTGCATGAGGATGAGATTAACCCCTCCCTGGTGTGTGCCCACTATCCCAGCAGAGCAGCAGTACGAGGGTTGTAATCGTGGGGGGACCCCCAGCCTCAACATCCCCAAACCTTACATCCCTGTCCTCACCACTGTCTCCTACTCTGATAAGAGGATTTACCATCTCCYTCCCTCTCTCTCTCCCTTCATTTCCCTCTCTAGCTCTCTCTTTATAAACCCCACATCACTTAGCTCCCCATAAAACCCTTCCACAGATGACACATGCGTATTTTTGTGTCTAAAGATGTTTCTTATCGTGTGGATTGTGGCCAATGTACTGGTATTTGTGTGGAAACTGTGTTGAATGAGTACTGTTGACGATAAGAAATCAGCTTACTTCAAGGCTCTTCCCAGCATGCTGCATTCCATCAGTAAGCCTGCAGTGTGGGTAGAGGAGGTGTAATGTGGGCTTGGAGCTCCCCCAACTGGCTTCTACAGAGACCATGCAGGCCTGAGGAAAGGCCCATTAGAAACCAGGTTAAATACTGTCATAAAAAGCACAGGATTTTTGCTGGCAATGAATAACAAACACACACCTTACTTACACAGATTCAAAACACACAGATAAAGGGCTGTTTTAAGGTATAAACAAATATGTTCCCTTTTGATTTGCAACTTGGTAAAGTGTCTCATCTCTAATGGAAATGACGAACTCCCACATGAAAGGGTTGAGACAAAAGGAAAGGGGGAGGTGTGTGTGTGTGTGTGTGTGTGTGTGGTGTGGGTCTGTGTGTGTGTGTGGTGTGTTGTGTGTGTGTGTGTTGTGTGTGTGTGTGTGTGTGTGTGTGTGTGTGGTGTGTGTGTGTGTGTGTGTGTGTGTGTGTGTGTGTGTGTGTGTGTGTGTGTGTGTGTGCTCTGTGCAGTATGTGGTGTGATGTTCAATACAAGAATCAGACTGTGTATATGACTCAGACTGCTGGATGGCTAAAATAGACTCTGGGCTACAATTGAGTCTTTTTATTTCAGGATACAAGAGTGACCTTGTCTTTGACATTTGTCAATGAAGTCAGTGGATGTCCTGATTGTCCCCCAGTGACTTTCCCATGATCACTGAGCATGCGAGTCACATACGAGTACAGTGGACAGAGGAATTAGACCTGAAGTTTACAAGCGAATGTCCCTTCTAATCTCAAACGAGAGTTACCATATTTAAAGGTTAAGTTGGAGTAGAAGTAGAGAGTAGGATGTGTGTGAAGAATAGAGTAGCTTAATAGGTGTGAAGGGAATTAATGAGTCAGCTATATAGTTGTGTGAAAGGAATTAATGAGTCAGGCCTAGTATAGTTGTGTGAAGGGAATTAATGAGTCAGCTATATAGTTGTGTGAAGGGAATTAATGAGTCAGCTATATAGTTGTGTGAAGGGAATTAATGATTCAGCTATATAGTTGTGTGAAGGGAAGTAATGATTGAGCTATGAAGTTGTGTGAAGCCACCTCAACATTTGTTTATCATCTGCCATACACAGGCTGGTTTGTATGTGAAGTAATCACTCCATAAGGTTCAGAACATGGAGTGTGGGAGAGGGGGAGGGGAGTACAGGGGAGAGTGTAAGGATGCAGGGACAGGACTGACAGCTACAGTATCCCTGGTTGGGGAGTGAGAGAGGAAAGAGAGGAAACCCTATTGTTAGGTTATGTCTGGTGAACAGTGGGAGAGAGAGCATGCAGGGAGAACCCCATGAATAGACATAGCTAGGTGACTCAGTGTTGTTACCAACAGTGGCAGAGTAGACAGGGAAACAGTGTGAGAGAACACACACATACAAATACTTTTTCCATATACAGGCACTTGTATTTTAATCCAGGTCTGATACACTCGTGGGGCTACAAATTGCAAAATTGCACCGTGAAATTGTAAACTACTTTCATAATAAAATTACACACTTCCGCTTTAATGGAGCTACCACCTGTTACCCCAGTCATCGATCTCCATAGAAACATGATTCTGGGCCATTGAGCTATTTTCTGTCCAAATGACCCCTTCAATTTGTCTTCAGATAACACTATACACTGAGTGCACAAAACATTATGAACATCACAAATCAAATCAATTTGTATTAGTCACATGAGCCGAGTACAACAGGTAAACAGGTAGACCTTACAGTGAAATGCTTACTTACAAAACCCTATCCAACAATGCAGTTAAACAAATATGAATAAGAATAAGAAATAAAGTACAAGTAGTTAAAGAGCAGCAGTAAAATAACAATAGCAAGACTATATACAGGGGGTACCGGTACAGAGTCAATGTTTCCATGACAAAGACTGACCAGGTGAATCCAGCTGAAAGCTATGATCGCTTATTGATGTCACTTGTTAAATACACTTCAAATAGTGTAGATGAGGGGAGGAGACAGGTTAAAGAATGATTTCTATGCCTTGAGACAATTGAGACATGGATTGTGTGTGTGCCATTCAGAGGGTGAATGGGCAAGACAAAAAATTYAAGTGCCTTTGAATGAAAATCCAGGTCGAATCAGGAATTCCCCAGGGCAGCTGTCTAGGCCTCTTACTTTTTTCAATCTTTACTAACGACATGCCACCAGCTTTGAGTAAAGCCAGTGTGTCTATGTATGCGGATGACTCAACACTATACAAGTCAGCTACCACAGCGACTGAAATGACTGCAACACTTAACAAAGAGCTGCAGTTAGTTTCAGAATAGGCGGCAAGGAATAAAATAGTCTTAAATATATATATATAAAAAACTAAAAGCATTGTAYTTGGGACAAATCATTCACTAAAAACTAAGTCTCAACTAAGTCTTGTAATGAATAATGTGGTAATTGAGCAAGTTGAGGMGACTAAACTGCTTGGAGTAACCCTGTATTGTAAACTGTCATGGTCAAAACATTTTGATACAACAGTAGCTAAGATGGGGAGAAGTCTGTCCATAATAAAGTGCTGCTCTGCATTCTTAACAGCACCATCAACAAGGCAGGTCCGACAGGCCCTAGTTTTGTCGCACCTGGACTACTGTTCAGTCGTGTGGTCAGGTGCCACAAAGAGCTGTCTGTTTGAACTACTGGCACACAGCTCGGACACCCATGCATACCCCACAATACATGCCACCAGAGGTCTCTTCACAGTCCCCAAGTCCAGACTATGAGAGGCGCACAGTACTGTATAGAGCCATGACTACATGGAACTCTATTCCACATCAAGTAACTCAAGCAAGCAGTAAAATTAGATTKAAAAAAACWGATAAAAATACACCTTATGGTACAGAAACATAAATATAGGCAGAGACACATGCATTCAACACACAATAAAAATGTATAACTGCCTTAATTTTGCTGGACCCTAGGACGAATAGCTGCTGCCAGGTGCACCTAGTTTGTGTCAAGATCTGCAACCACCCAAAGGACATCTAGCCAACTTGCCACAAGTGTGGGAAGCATTGGAGTCAACATGGGCCAGCATCCTTATGGAATGCTTTTGACATGTTCCTAATATTTTGTGCATTCATTGTAACTACACTATTAAGTTTAAACTCCTCGTCTCAACACAACATGTCTTCTCAGTTTCTTATACATACTCTCTGGCAGCTGGCCAGGGTTTTATCACGTTGGTGAGCGGGGGTGACACCAGCAGCTGGGACTCTTTAAGGGGTCCACAGACAGACACAGAGAGCACTCAATACTCTGAGAGCATTGGAATGCCCTGAATGGAGGGAGCAGCTGTTGCTCAGACTACAGGACCCTGTAAAGAGCTGTGTTCTTCATATTAGCATAGTGAAGGCTAAAAACAAGTGGCTGTGTATGCTGCAATTTATAATTGTGTTGTTGCACTGTAGGCTGTACTGAGTTTATTACTATTATTGTGATAGTAATAAACTCTTGTGGGCTAGTATGTATCACATGTTTGTTGTGTATGACAGCATCCTTTATGAGAATCAAGGTCAAAACCTCAGGCCTGTACTCCCTCATGAAACCATGTGACTGATGCAGCTCCCTGCTGGCCTTGGATGAGACTGTCTATTTGTGTGTGTGTGTGTGTGTGTGTGTGTGTGTGTGTGTGTGTGTGTGTGTGTGGTGTGTGTGTGTTGTGTGTGTGGTGTTGTGTGTGTGTGTGTGTGTGTGTGTGTGTGTGTGTGTGTGTGTGTGTGTGTGTGTGTGTGTGTGTGTGTGTGTGACTGTATGTGCATGGGGGGGCTTGCATGTGTGTATACATGTGAGCAGTGTTTGCAATGGTGCAAGCATGGTCGTTTAAAAACCGAAAGCTAAGCCAAAAGTATTCTATTTTTGGTTCAGTGTTACACACACTGTGAACATGTCTATGTTTGTGTGCGTGTTGCGTGATGTTATGACATCCTCAGCACAGAACAAGTCAGAGCATCTTTTTGCCTGTGGATTGATGATACAGTAAGTATGATTTGTTTGTTTATCCATGTGTACTCTGTGTTGTTGTATGTGTTGAACTGCTTTGCTTTATCTTGGCCAGGTCGCAGTTGTAATGAGAACTTGTCCTCAACTAGCCTACCTGGTTAAATAAAGGTGAAATAATTTTTAAAATGATAGGGCTAACTGTGGTGCAAATTTCTTTGCCCTGCAATGGAAGGAAGTGGAGAGAGCTCACACAGGGAGAGGAGAGACAGATGGGAGATTTCACTGATCCAGAGTTGCTCTCCCCACTCTGAGTCAAGAGCAGGCCGGCCCTTTAAATCTTCCCATCCCCTCCTCGCCTGACCGCAATCTCTGTCTGTGTCTCTGTGTGTGTGTGTGTGTGTGTGTGTGTGTGTGTGTGTGTGTGTGTGTGTGTGTGTGTGTGTGTGTGTGTGTGTGTGTGTGTGTGTGTGTGTGTGTGTGTGTGTGTGTGTGTGTGTGTGTGTGTGTGTGTGTGTGTGTGTGTTTGTGGTGTGTGGTGTGGTGTGTGTGTTGTGGTGTTTGGTGTGTGTGTGTGTGTGTGTGTGTGTGTGTGTGTGTGTGTGTGTGCAAGAGAGACCTGTTTGTGACCTGTTGCCACAAGAAATGGGCAACCGGTGAATACAACCCATATTTATATTTATTTATTTTCCCTTTTGTAATTGACATTTATATGACATTTGAAATGTCTTTATTATTTTCGAACTTTTGTGAGTGTAATGTTTACATTTTATTGTATTTCACTTTTGTTTAATTTCTACTTCACTTGCTTTGGCAAGTTTCCCATGCTTCCCATGCCAATAAAGCCCTTAAATTGAATTGAGAGAGCGAGAGAGAGCGTTTGTGTGAGTATGTGCATTAATTCCTCTATAGATGTAGTAGATACTGGCATGTGTAGATGCTTAAAAACAAACTGTAGTAAATTATTAGTCATAAAATGGGTTTAGTATGGGGGTGGTGAAATGGCCACTCTCTCAGCGGTAGACTCTCTCATTTATGGTTCAACATGACCCCCTACTGGATTCTTCTGGAACTGACATAGACCAGAGAGAAACAGAGAGGTTATATTCAGTCATGCTAGAGGCAGACAGAGCCCCATGATGGTTCTCGTGATGACCACTAAGGTGATCCTCTGCTCTCTGCTCCTGGATGTACTCACTGAATGGGCCTCTGTGTGACTGGTTCAGATCTCAGACAGAAGGATAGACACAAGGTCTATGATCAAACTTCTGCTAATGAATCCAATGGATCAGGAATGTGAGAATCCTTTCTCTGATTCTCTATGTGTTAGTGTAAATCTGAATCTGATCAGGACTAGTCCCTAACCAGAACTAATATTCTAGTTTAGTCAACATAATCACTGTAACAAAGTAAAAAAAACATTTAACACACAAACAAACAAACATGGATGGACACACATACACGTACGCACACACACACACACACACACACACGTGTACGCACAACACAGCTGTGCTATGAGATAAAGCAGTCACACAATAACTCATATGCTGAACACTCACACATTCCACATTCAGACAATGTTAGACCGATCCCTCCTCCCTCGCTCCTCCCTTGATTCCCTCCATCCTTGGTTCTTTCCTTAAAAGGCCTGAAGCAGTGAGCCAGGACAGCGAGCCAAGGGCGGAGAGGGAGGAGAAGGAGGGAGAGGGATGGAGGAGAGGGAGGGAGGGAGCGACGGAGTGAGGGGGAGTTGTCCTGGACTGACTTGCATTTTCTGACCAAATGAATGTTTTTGCAATACTGCTATGTTTAACCTCATCTCCACATGTTCTCTGACTACACATACAGAGATAACTCTTAAAGGTCTTCTCCTCTCTCTCTGAATCCTACCACTGCTCTCCTCTCATGTGGTTCGATCTCTCTCTGAGTAGAGGGACACCACATGTGCTCCCTCCATTGTTCCCACAGCAGCCAAGCATGACTCRAGAGTGTTCTCTATTGGCCACAAAGAAGAACTGCAGGGCTGCCCCTCAYATCAAATTATACTCTGTAGAAGTTTAACTATGAACAAGTAGACAAGAGTTAAACAAATGTAAAACAGCACAGATGCCTTTTTTTTACTTCAATAATATAATGAAGATATTGAWCTGAAGTTGTTATTCTTATCCACTGTGTGTGAGTGACTATGAATGCTTGTGTGAGACAGCAGATGTGAATTCTTATTGTTCATATTCTAAGTTTAACCTGTTAATCTCTAAATCTGTGCCGCCCTGTCCCTTTAAACTTTAAAACCCGACACAATAACTAACTGCATACGGGGGCTTGGCGTATTTGGGGGTCTGTGTTTTTTTTTGTCTTTTTGAGCTGGAGGTTGTCATGTTTACAGGGTACTATGGTGCTGATTACTAGAGGTGACTGCACAAAGGAAAATAAGGGTTTGGGGCTGAGTCACTGAATGGCCTCTTGTCTCTGTTTTCTAGAGAAAKGCAGGAATAAAATGGAGGCAGCTGGGAAGCAGGAATTGTCTGACTCACTGGCAGATGGCTGGGTGAGGCCAKGGAGAGGGGGGCTAGCAGCATGGGCGGGTTCTGACAGGAAATGGGAGGGCCAGGTGGGAGGGGAGAGGTTAGGGGCGGGATTTAGGAGCTGCTCACTTGCRCACATCTGGTGTCTGTTTGATGCAACTGCAGGATGGAATCCTTCAAAATTATATTTTTAAACTTTAAAGTCAGATATATTCATGTTAAGATACAAWTATTTTTTTTAAATTCTTCTCTAAAAATAGATCTGGTTTGAATGCAAAAAATGTATGTCTTTAATTTGTTTGTAGACTTCTAGTTTGGACATAGGAAAATATAGAATAAGGTATAAGCCTATACATTTTGAAATTGTGGTTTAAGTGGGCAAGTGAAACTGAGTGATGTTATTTTGTTGTGAGAGGCTATATCATACCTCATTTAAAAATAAAAATAAATCACCTTTATTTAACCAGGTAGGCTAGTTGAGATCAAGTTCTCATTTACAACTGCGACCTGGTCAAGATAAAGCATACCAGTGCGACACAAACAACACAGAGTTACACATGGGATAAACAAATGTACAGTCAGTAACACAATAGAAAAATCTATATACAGTGTGTGCAAATGTAGTAAGATTAGGGAGGTAAGGCAAAAAAAATAGGCCAAAGAGGCTAAATAATTTCAAATTAGCAATTAAACACTGGAGTGATAGATGTACAGAAGATGAATGTGCAAGTAGAGATATTGGGGTGCAAAGGAGCAAAAAATAAATAACAATATTGGGATGAGGTAGTTGGGTGGCTATTTACAGATGGGCTATGTACAAGTGCAGTGATCGGTAAGCTGCTCCGACAGCTGATGCTTAAAGTTAGTGAGGGAGATATAAGGCTTCAGTGATTTTTGCAATTTGTTCCAATCATTGGCAGCAGAGAACCGAAAGGAAAGGCAGCCAAAGAGGAGTTGACTTTAGGGATGACCAGTGAAATATACCTGCTGGAGCGCGTGCTACGGGTGGGTGCTGCTTGGTGACCAGTGAGCTGAGATAAGGCGGGGCTTTACCTAGCAAAGACTTATAGATGACCTGGAGCCAGTGGGTTTGGTGACGAATATGAAGCGAGGGCCAGCCAACGAGAGCATACAGGTCGCAGTGGTGGGTAGTATATGGGGCTTTGGTGACAAAACGGATGGCACTGTGATAGACTACACACAATTTGCTGAGTAGAGTGTAGGAGGCTATTTTGTAAATGACATCGACGAAGTCAAGGATCGGTAGGATAGTCAGTTTTACAAGGGTATGCTTGGCAGCATGAGTGGAGGATGCTTTGGTGCGAAATAGGAAGCCGATTCTAGATTTAATTTTGGATTGGAGATGCGTAATGTGAGTCTGGAAGGAGAGTTTACAGTCTAACCAGACACCTAGGTATTTGTAGTTGTCCACATATTCTAAGTCAGAACCGTCCAGAGTAGTGATGCTAGACGGGAGGTCGGGTGCAGGCAGCGATCGGTTGAACAGCATGCATTTAGTTTTACTTGCATTTAAGAGCAGTTGGAGGCCACGGAAGGAGAGTTGTATGGCATTGAAGCTCGTCTGGAGGTTTGTTAACACAGTGTCCAAAGAAGGGCCAGATGTATACAGAATGGTGTCGTTTGCGTAGAGGTGGATCAGAGAATCACCAGCAGCAAGAGCGACATCATTGATATATACAGAGAAAAGAGTCGGCCCGTGGCACCCCCATAGAGACTGCCAGAGGTCCCTACAACAGGCCCTCCGATTCTATCTGAGAAGTAGTTGGTGAACCAGGCGAGGCAGTCATTTGAGAAAGCAAGGCTGTTGAATCTGCCGATAAGAATGCGGTGATTGACAGAGTCGAAAGCCTTGGCCAGGTCGATGGAGACGGCTGCACAGTACTGTCTTTTATCGATGTGGTTATGATATGGTTTAGGACCTTGAGCGTGGCTGAGGTGCACCCATGACCAACTCGGAAACCAGATTGCATAGCGGAGAAGGTATGGTGGGATTCTAAATGGTCWGTGATCTGTTTGTTAACTTGGCTTTTGAAGACTTTAGAAAGGCAGGGTAGGATGGATATAGGKCTGTAACAGTTTGGGTTTAGATTGTCTCCCCCTTTGAAGAGGGKGATGACCGCGGCAGCTTTCCAATCTTTAGGCATCTCCGACGATACTTAAGAGAGGTTGAACAGGCTAGTAATAGGGGTTGCAACAATTGCGGCGGATAATTTTAGAAAGAGAGGGTCCAGATTGTCTAGCCCAGCTGATTTGTAGGGGTCCAGATTTTGTAGCTCTTTCAGAACATCAGCTATCTGGATTTGGGTGAAGGAGAAATGGGGGAGGCTTGGGCAAGTTGCTGTGGGGGGTGTAGAGCTGTAGACCGGGGTAGGGGTAGCCAGGTGGAAAGCATGGCCAGCCGTAGAAATATGCTTTTTAAAATTCTCGGTTATCTTTGATTTATCGGTGGCGACAGTGTTTCCTAGCTTCAGTGCAGTGGGCAGCTGGGAGGAGGTGCTCTTATTCTCCATGGACTTTACAGTGTCCCAAAACTTTTTTGAGTTTGTGCTACAGGATGCAAATTTCTGTTTGAAAAACCTAGCTTTTGCTTTCCATTACTGCCTGTGTATATTGGTTCCTAACTTCCTGAAAAGTTTAATATCATATTGCACATTGTATATAAACGYACACCTTGCAATAAGATATCCTTACTGACCACCATACATAGCAAATATATGTGTTGCCATGGYGAGGTTGAATAATTTCCATCCATCAATCCATTCACAATACAGGTCTATGTTGTCTGTCTCCATCTCACTTGAAAGACCACACAACCAAATATAGGCATTTACTACCCCCTACTGGTCTAAGTGAATAATGCAGCATGTGTTTTGGATCAGAAGTGTGGGTTTGTGTGCACGTGGGAGTGCAGGTGCATGTGAATAATGTCTCTGTGCAGTAATAATTAAATGAAACAAGATTGGTCAAAAGCACTTCATTCATCAAAAGCACTTCATTGATGTTCATCATCACAACACATTTAAAACTTTCTCAAACAGGGAAGAGTAGAATGCCAGTAAAAGTGTTACGGTGATTTGAATCATCATAAATCCTGTAGTTTGCAGGGAGTTGCATAAAAACGACATCTCCCACTTCCAGCTGTAGTATGACTGCATTGGATGCATTTCTAAACTGCTGATGGTCACCTACTTCCCCTGAATGAATTATTAGCTGATCATTCTTGAACAGGGATAGGCCCATAACAGTTGACTGGAGAAAATCACCCATTGTGAAGCTGAAGTGGTAGACCCCTCTCACAGGTGCTGTGAAGATACCTGGATGTGAGGGAAATCATAGAGATCATCAAGACTTGTGCTGCACACTACATGACCGTACCTGTAGCACATTGACATAAATGTATGATCTTGATTGCACTAAACAAAATCATGGGGCATCAAACGCAACCTGCCACCAACATCAAGCAGTTTTTACAAGTTGTGCTGTTTTTTTTTTAAACTTCAGATGCACTTGTATTTGACTACGTAGGATATAGTCTACACTAACCGTTGACTGATGTTGATGAAGACAGTACAGTACCTGTAGCTTGGTTGTAGTGTTCACCGGTGTTTGTGAAGATGTTCTTGTAGACTACGGTGGTGGCAGTGTTGAATGGTCCTTGGTGTCCAGTTTTTCCCAAAGAGGTTGAAAATGCCACCTTGGGTCTCTCTGTGAATGCAGGAGAATAAAGAGAATGATTTGATGATGACAATGACAAACATTTGACCTTTTTCACACTCAGAAATGGAAGGGGAAGGAATTATTCCCAAATCACATTACATGTTATTTAGAAGTACCATAATTCCATGTATGTTTTACCTGCATTCTCCCTCTGCAGTTTCTCAACCTCACTCTCAGTGGATGTTACCCTGCTCAGTATGGCTGGAGTTACAAAAATTACACAAACGTTTGCAGGAAAATACCCCGGAGAACACAAAATGAGTGTCTTGATCATTAGCAATCATAATGTCAAGATAATTAGGTACCTATATTCTGCCTGGTTTCTATGGCTACATTAACAATAGTTCATTTGATGACCAAACTAACTAAACAAACTGATATTTAACTGTACATTTTACCTGCATTCTCTGTCTTCAATGCCTCAAGTTGTCCTTCAGAACTCATCAGCCTGGACTCCATGACTAAAACAAAATGAAATAATTTTCATGTCAACAATGGAAATTAACCAGAGTATAACATTACTCAGTCAACTGATAGTGGGCTTAGTTTTCTGCTATCACCTGAGTTCTCTGTTTTCAGCCCCTCCACCTGAGTCTTAGTGTCTCGTAGTTCAGTCATGGTGCGGCTCAGCTCTGCTCTTTGCAGCACCACCATGTCTCTCAGATCTCTCAGCTCAGACTTGATGTCAAAGTGAAGGGCTGTCTGTAAGTGAGAGGATTCATCTTCACTTGGAATGTCCTTAGCTACTCCCAAATGACAGATCAGCAACACCAATGGAACTAGAAAAGCTCTCATTGGGAAAATATGCATGGAGCTAGTTCAGTATGCAATATACTCCAAACATCAGTCTCTTTTAAAAACACCTTGTGGTTAACCATTAACTTGGAGTATTTAGTAGTCTTCTGGTAAACCCATAAAAGGTTTAAACTGGGCCATAAGCACTTTTCCCACCTGTTATCTTTCTGTGAGGTTTAAACTAGGTCATTAGCCCTTTGTCCACTTGTTATCTTTTCTGTAAGGTTTAAACTGGGTTAATAGCCCTTTGTCCACCTGTTATCTTTCTGTAAGATTTAAACTAGGTCATTAGCCCTTTGTCCACCTGTTATCTTTCGTAAGATTTAAACTAGGTCATTAGCCCTTTGTCCACTTGTGTATCTTTCTGTAAGGTTTAAACTGGGTTAATAGCCCTTTGTCCACCTGTTATCTTTCTGTAAGATTTAAAACTAGGTCATTAGCACTTTGTCCACTTGTTATCTTTCTGTAAGGTTTAAACTGGGTTAATAGCCCTTTGTCCACCTTTTATCTTTCTGTAAGATTTAAACTAGGTCATTAGCCCTTTGTCCACCTGTTATCTTTCTGTAAGGTTTAAACTGGGTTAAAAGCCCTTGTCCACCTGTTATCTTTCTGTAAGATTTAAAAATAGGTCATTAGCCCTTTGCCACCTGTTATCTTTCTGTAAGATTTAAACTAGGTCATTAGCCCTTTGTCCACTTGTTATCTTTCTGTAAGGTTTAAACTGGGTTAATAGCCCTTTGTCCACCTGTTATCTTTCTGAACATTAAACTAGGTCATTAGCCCTTTGTCCACTTGTTATCTTTCTGTAAGGTTTAAACTGGGTTAATAGCCCTTTGCCCACCTGCTTTTTTTCTGTAAAAGAGGTCMCCACAAAAATAGTAAACTAACAAAAATTGGACCAAATGCTACTTCTAGGGGCTTTAAGGTTAAGGTTAGGGTTAGGAGTTTTGAATGGGACTAAATGTTGTGTCCCCACAAGGTTAGTTATACAAGGCTGTGTGTGTGTGTGTGTGCGCTGTTTGGTGATGCCCAGCGTGCATGAGCAGAGCTGAACGGCGTGAGGGAGAAGTGTTTTGTGGGTAGTGGTGAGGGGAACAAGGGAGGTCACGGAACCCTCTCTATTGTACACATCTGAGTAGATGAGTGTTTCACTAGAGGCCCTGCTGCATTTTTAATCCCCAGCTAGTAAAATATTCAGAGCTGTGAGTCTGGAGGGACATATACACGGTGCCAAAGAAAATAAAAAATAAAAACAATATGTACAGTGTCTTCGGAAAGTATTCAGACCCCTTCACTTTTTACACATTTTGTTACATCACAACCTTATTCTAAAATGGTTTGAATAAAATCCTCAGTAATCTACTCACAATACCCTATAGTGACAAAGTAAAAACAAGTTTTTATAAATGTTTGCAWTTTTTTTTTTAAATTAACACAAATACCTTATTTGCATAAGTATTCAGACCCTTTGATATTAGACTCGAAAATGAGCTCAGGTGCATCTTGTTTCCATTGATCATCCTTCAGATGTTTCTACAACTTGATTGGAGTCCACCTGGGGTAAGTGTAATTGATTCGACATGTGTTGGAAAGGCACACACCTGTCGATATAAGGTCCCACAGTTGACAGTGCATGTCAGAGCAAACACGAAGCCATGAGGTCGAAGAAATTGTCCGTAGAGCTCCAAGACAGGAATGTGTCGAGGCACAGATCGGGGGATGGGTACCAAAACATTTCTGCAGCATTGAATGTCCCCAAGAACACAGTGGCTTCCATCATTCTTAAATGGAAAAAGTTTGGAACCACCAAGACTCTTCTTAGAGCTTGGCCAAAGTCAGCAATTGGGGGAGAAGGGCCTTGGTCCCTTCTCCCCCAAGAACCCGATGGTCACTCTGACAAAGCTCAAGAATTTCTCTGTGGAGATGGGAGAACCTACACAGAAGGACAATCATCTCTGCAGCACTCCAACAATCAGGCCTTTATAGTAGAGTGGCCAGACGGAAACCACTGCTCAGTAAAATGCACATGACAGTCCGCTTGGAGTTTTCCAAAAGGCACCTAAAGGACTCTCAGACCATGAGAAACAAGATTCTCTGGTCTGATGAAACCAAGACTGAACACTTTGTCCTAAATGCCAAACATCACGTCTGGAGGAAACCTGGCACCATCCCTACAGTGAAGCATGATGGTGGCAGCAGCATGTTGTGGGGATGTTTTTCAGTGGCAGGGACTGGGAGACTAGTCAGGATCGAGGCAAAGATGAACGGAGCAAAGTACAGAGAGATCCTTAATGAAAACCTGCCATAGAGCACTCAGGACCTCAGACCCTAGGCTGGTAGGCTGGTAAAACCCTGGATCATTGTTATTCTAACTTCCGTGACGCATATAAGGCCCTCCCCCGCACTCCTTTCAGAAAAGCTGACCACGACTCCATTTTGTTGCTCCCAGCCTATAGACAGAGACTAAAACAGGAAGCTCCCATACTCAGGTCTGTTCAACGCTGGTGTGACCAATCTGATTCCACGCTTCAAGATTGCTTCGATCACGTGGATTGGGATATGTTCCGCATTGACGAATACGATGATTCGGTGAGCGAGATTATTAGCAAGTGCATCGGCGATGTCGTACCCGCAGCAACTATTAAAACATTCCCAAACCAGAAACCGTGGATTGATGGCAGCATTCGCGCGAAACTGAAAGCGCGAACCACTGCTTTTAACCAGGGCAAGGTGACCAGAAACATGACCGAATACAAACAGTGTAGCTATTCCCTCCGCAAGGCAATCAAACAAGCTAAGCGTCAGTATAGAGACAAAGTAGAGTCGCAATTCAACGGCTCAGACACAAGAGGTATGTGGCAGGGTCTACAGTCAATCACAGATTACAAAAAGGAAACCAGCCTCGTCGCGGACCAGGATGTCTTGCTCCCAGACAGACTAAACAACTTCTTTGCTCGCTTTGAGGACAATACAGTGCCACTGACACGGCCCGCTACCAAAACCTGCGGACTCTCCTTCACTGCAGCCGACGTTAGTAAAACATTTAAACGTGTTAACCCTCGCAAGGCTGCAGGCCCAGACGGCATCCCCAGCCGCGTCCTCAGAGCATGCGCAGACCAACTGGCTGGTGTGTTTACGGACATATTCAATCAATCATTATCCCAGTCTGCTGTTCCCACATGCTTCAAGAGGGCCACCATTGTCCCTGTTCCCAAGAAAGCTAAGGTAACTGAGCTAAACGACTACCGCCCCGTAGCACTCACTTCCGTCATCATGAAGTGCTTTGAGAGACTAGTCAAGGAACATATCACCTCCACCCTACCTGACACCCAAGACCCACTCCAATTTGCTTACCGGCCCAATAGGTCCACAGACGACGCAATCGCAACCACACTGCACACTGCCCTAACCCATCTGGACAAGAGGAATACCCTATGTGAGAATGCTGTTCATCGACTACAGCTCAGCATTTAACACCATAGTACCCTCCAAACTCGTCATCAAGCTCGAGACCCTGGGTCTCGACCCCGCCCTGTGCAACTGAGTACTGGACTTCCTGACGGCCCCGCCCCAGGTGGTGAGGGTAGGTAACAACATCTCCACCCCGCTGATCCTCAACACTGGGGCCGCACAAGGGTGCGTTCTCAGCCCTCTCCTGCACTCCCTGTTCACCCACGACTGCGTGGCATGCTAACTCAATCATCAAGTTTGCAGACGACACTACAGTGGTAGCTTGATTACCAACAACGACGAGACGGCCTACAGGAGGAGGTGAGGGCCCTCGGAGTGTGGCGTCAGGAAAATAACCTCACACTCAACGTCAACAAAAACAAAGGAGATGATCGTGGACTTCAGGAAACAGCAGAGGGAGCACCCCCCTATCCACATCGACGGGACAGTAGTGGAGAGGTAGAAGGTTTTAATTCCTCGGCGTACACATCACGGACAAACTGAATTGGTCCACCCACACAGACAGCGTGGTGAGAAGGCGCAGCACGCCTCTTCAACCTCAGGAGGCTGAAGAAATTTGGCTTGTCACCAAAAGCACTCACAAACCTTTAAAGATGCACAATCGAAGCATCCTGTCGGGCTGTATCACCGCCTGGTACGGCAACTGCTCCGCCCCAACCGTAAGGCTCTCCAGAGGGTAGTGAGGTCTGCACAACGCATCACCGGGGGCAAACTCTGGCCCTCCAGGACACCTACACCACCCGATGTCACAGGAAGGCCATAAAGATCATTAAGGACAACAACCACCCGAGCCACTGCCTGTTCACCCCGCTATCATCCAGAAGGCGAGGTCAGTACAGGTGCATCAAAGCAGGGACCGAGAGACTAAAAAACAGCTTCTATCTCAAGACCATCAGACTGTTAAATAGCCACCACTAACATTGAGTGGCTGCTGCCAACATACTGACTCAATTTCAGCCACTTCAATAATTGAAAAATTGATGTAAAAAATGTATCACTAGCCACTTTAAACAATGCCACTTAATATAATGTTTACATACCCTATATTACTCATCTCATATGTATGTACTGTACTCTAAACCATCCACTGCATCTTGCCTATGCCGTTCTGTACCATTACTCATTCATATATTTTTATGTACATATTCTTCATCCCTTTACACTTGTGTGTATAAGGTAGTTGTGGTGAAATTGTTAGGTTAGATTACTGGTTGGTTATTACTGCATTGTCGGAACTARAAGCACAAGCATTTCACTACGCTCGCATTAACATCTGCTAACCATGTGTATGTGACAAATAACATTTGATTTGATTTGACTTTTACCTGATCTAACATCTCTGGAGAGACCTGAAAATAGCTGTGCAGCAACGCTCCCCATCCAACCTGACAGCCTTCTAAACACCTATTTTTGCTAACCCTAAACTTAAACTTAATCTGAACCCCCAAAACCCCCCAAAGTTCTTGCTTTCTTACCTTTTCAGGACATTCTAGTGAATTATTAGGACATTGTGGTACTGTAGATACACTGTAGGGCAACATTCACACACACACACAGACACACAGTGAGTTTAGATAGCACCACAACATCTCCAAGTTTCCTATCTGTTTGTCTGTAACCAGTTAAGAAGCACCTGCACTCTGATTAGCATCCCCCAAGTTTCCTGTCATGAATCAAACATGTTTCTGRAAGCCATGGCTGTAAGGGCTTTGTAGTAAACAAGCAGGCCGTTAGAGTGGCTGTAGCTGCTGGCTGTGAGGACTTTGTGATGAGGTGCTGGCACTGCAATGTTTCTGCCAAGTGGACAAATTAATATAAGTGCAGCTGGCCCAACTAAAAGAGTTGAGCAGATTCTAAAGGTATTGCACAATGCCAAGCACATTGTGGCCCTGCTCACACTATACAGAATCATTAACAGTAACACAAACAGACAGATGGCATGGCAGTGTCCTCTCCCACACACATGGCTCMTGTCAAGGCCTGTCAGCACACTCAGCGTAAAGGAAGAGTTTGTATGTGGTATTGTACCGTCCTTTGTGTTCGTTTTTCTGACACACTCAACTTGTGTTTATGTGTCTCCATACAATCAAAAAGTAATGATGTTGCGTGAATGGAAGCCATGCAGAAGTCACCTGGATCCCAAGGGGTCATGTTTTATTGGTTCCCTCTCTGTCACTCAATTCCTGTCTGGTTAAAACCGATCAAAATATGTAAATGTGAAAACCATGTTCTGGAGAGAAGACTCTCCCCATAGTCCCACTTGCTAACTGTTTATTCAAATTAACATTTGTTGGCCACTCAAATTTCAGGAAATGGGGATGTAAATACATGCAGTAAACATTTTTTTTTTTACTTCAGTCCACGTAAAACACAGAAAAGTACTTTAATTAACACTGACATGGATTACCATGGGGACTAGGCTATGGTAATTAGTTGTGGATATGCCACACAAACACATTAATGCACGCATGTGCACACACACAAATGCATACGAACACAAATACACAAACACGCACAGACACATTCTAAAACAAACACTTAGGATCACACACAGATAAGCTACTGCAAAATTAACTGAACCCTTCACACCCCCCTTCTTCACAGTTGTCACCTCCGCAGCATCGACCCAATATACAAATCAACAATGACATTTGGCTTTATGTTGCATTATGGGCCATAGGGGATAGATGGCATTATATATAATGAGCCACGCATTATGATTTTGAATATTCATTATCATCCAATTAGACACATAYAGACTTTCTATTTTGTCCTATTTTAAATACTTAAGGATGCATGTGATCTCAAAACATTAAATACATGTGAAATAAACGTGAATGACAATCCTATTTGGTGTTTAGCCAAATAACCTTTTCATAGGAATTGGCCCATAAATTACTGGCCATTGACTGTACATTTTTCATAAAGAGAAATTCCAATACTTATTATTGGAAATGACCTAATGTATATTCATATAGAACTACCATCATCATAGTCAGTCTCAATGCTTGGGCTTCTGAGTGGCACTGTGGTCTAAGGCACTGCATCTCAGTGCAAAAGGTGTCACTATAGTACCTGGTTCAATTCCAGGCTGTACCACATCTGGCTGTGATTGGGAGTCCCATAAGGCGGGGCACAATTGGCCCAGAGTTGTCTGGGTTTGGCTGGGGTAGGACATCATTGTAAATAAGAATTTGTTCTTAACTGACATGCCTAGTTAAACTTTTTTTATTTTTTTATGACAGTTACATTTGTGGGGCAATACTGCCTTCTATTGTACAGTTGTGGAACAGGTTTGCAGAGGGAAATACAGGGAAAACATGAGAATAAGAGAGCTACAGAGTAATGAGAATGGGGTCATTTGTTTTGTAGAAAGAGGTAAAACTGTTATTTTTCAATAGTCACTCTTCTCTTTGTATTACAGTATGTGCCCTTACAGACTGTAGCTACTCTAAAAGYAGCTACTCATGGCAGAGACACGTGGCAAAAATACAACACCAGACCTTGACATATTCCACAGGTTGATTCTCTCCCACAACACTTTGGGAAAGTTTCAAACATTTCCAGACATCAGTGTGTAAATTATTCAAAGATAATGAGAATGAGTAATGATGTCTTGAGATGGATTCCATATTTAATCATTAGGTTTTGAACTTGTTGTTTACTAGAGAACAAAGATGACGGTTACATAATATCAACTAATCTAGACATGTATAAAGAGGGTGTTCAGGATCCGGAAAGACACTTCACTACCGGGTTGTATAATACAGTGTAATGATGATGAGGGCTGTTTTAGTATCTCTGGAGTTACTTGTTTGTCTGTGTGGGACACAGGGACAGAAAGATGGTGAGGAGGTCAGGGAGAATTACATCCCTCAGCTGGGTATCAATAAAGAAGGACAGAGTCCGGTTGAGAGTGGTCAGATTGGAAGAAATGAAGTTGATACCTCTATTGAAAAACAGACAACCAACCAGTTTAAGATATGGAATGAGCTGAAAGAACTGAGAAAAATTGTGATGGATCAGAGAGTGGAGCTGTCTTAGGTGCGTTAGGATCACCCCTTTATTTTAAGAATGTGAAATGTCAGAATAATAGTAGAGAGAATTATTTATTTCAGCTTTTTTTCTTTCATCACATTCCCAGTGGGTCAGAAGTTTACATACACTTAATTAGTATTTGGTAGCATTGCCTTTAAATTGGTTAACTTGGGTCAAACGTTTCAGGTAGCCTTCCACAAGCTTCCCACAATAAGTTGGGTGAATTTTGGCCCATTCCTCCTGACAGAGCTGGTGTAACTGAGTCAGGTTTGTAGGCCTCCTTGCTCGCACACACTTTTCCAGTTCTGCCCACAAATTTTCTATAGGATTGAGGTCAGGGCTTTGTGATGGCCACTCCAATACCTTGACTTTGTTGTCCTTAAGCCATTTTGCCACAACTTTGGAAGTATGCTTGGGGTCATTATCCATTTGGAAGACACGTTTGCGACCAAGCTTGAAATTCCTGACTGATGTCTTGAGATTTTGCTTCAATATATCCACAATATTTCCCTCCTTCATGATGCCATCTATTTTGTGAAGTGCACCAGTCCCCCCTGCAGCAAAGCACGCCCACAACAAGATGGTGGCACCCCCGTGCTTCACGGTTGGGATGGTGTTCTTCAGCTTGCAAGCCTCCCCCTTTTTCTCCAAACATAACAATGGTCATTATGGCCAAACAGTTCTATTTTTGTTTCATCAGACCAGAGAACATTTCTCCAAAAAGTATGATCTTTGTGTGTGCAGTTGCAAACCGTAGTCTGGCTTTTTTATTGAGGTTTTGGAGCAGAGGCTCCTTCCTTGCTGAGCTTCCTTTAAGGTTATGTCTATATAGGACTCGTTTTACTGTGGATAGAGTACTTTTGTACATGTTTCCTCTAGCATCTTCACAAGGGCCTTTGCTGTTGTTCTGGGATTGATTTGCACTTTTCGCACAAAAGTACATTCATCTCTAGGAGACAAAACACTGAGAGGTGAGTGGTAGAACTGAGGACTAGCGATGCAGGTAAAATATGAAGATCACTTTGATGAACAATTCCTAAATCAATGATCACATCAATTCACAACGATAGCATATCTGTTGCCTTGGCCCTGAAGACCAGACTCAGTGCCAGTGACGGTATATTAGAGGAACTGCGTAGGGAAAAMTGATTGTCGGGTGCTCTTGCATGAATATTCAACCCAACCTCACATTTTATTCTTATTCTATTTATGAAGTTGGTGTTGTTCTTTTATTATTCGTTTTCATTTATGTATCTTATAGTGATCGAGACCAAAATAAGAGCCACGGAGGGTTACTTAGAGAAGCTGGAGAAAGACAAAGCAGGTGTAACGATCGTCTGTTGAATTAGGTGTGGACCAAAGCGCAGCGTGGTAAGTGTTCATGTTATTTTTATTTAAACAGAACACTAAACAAAATAACAAAGAGAATGAACGAAAACGAAACAGTCCTATTAGGTGCAGCAACACAAAACAGAAAACAACTACCCACAAACACAGGTGGGAAAAGTATGGTTCTCAATCATTGACAACGATAGACAGCTGCCTCTGATTGAGAACCACACCCGGCCAAACACACAGAAATAGAAAACATAGAACACAAAACATAGAATGGCCACCCCAACTCACGCCCTGACCAAACCAAAATAGAGACATAAAAAGGATCTCTAAGGTCAGGGCATGACAGCAGGTACAAATAAATAATACAGTAACACTTTCCAGACGTGTATGATTTTGTGATGATGCTTGTATTATGATTTTGGGACCATGCGTTTCTTTGTCAACATAACCTCAAGATATTCTTGCAATGTCTGTTTACTCTCAGCCATGGAGGCTAGGCTTGAGAAGCAGTGAGAGCCAGGTGGAAGATCAAAAGAGAAAGAAAGAAGCTGAATTAGGCTACTGATGACTATTCTTCTTAGCCTATCCCATGGCAATTTTCTATACTCAGACAGTAATGTCATTCATTTCAGCACAATCAACATATATATCTGCTGTGGAGGCCAGGTTGATAGCTATTGAGAAGAAAGTGGACTATCTGAAAAAGGGCAACTCATGTAAAAAATAAAAAAGATGCGGCTCATCCCCAAAACCACAATACATTCAGAACATTATCAACAGTTATTTGCATCATTTGGGATACTAAGAAGGTTAGGTCCATTACTTGTTACAAATATTATTTTATTTTAATGTTAGGATGATTTCTAAATCGCATTATCTGCATGTCAGTGCGATTACACACCTGTATAACGAGCAACTAGGAATTAGGAAAGCATGTACAGTACCAGTCAAAAGTTTGGACACACCTACTCATTCCTGGGTTTTTCTTTCTTTTTTACTATTTTTTTACATTGTAGAATAATAGTGAAGACATCAAAACTATAAAATAATAGATATTGAATCATGTTGTAACCAAAAAAGTGCTCAGCATATGTGGGAAATCCTTCAAGACTGTTGGAAAAGTATTCCAGGTAAATCCGGTTGAGAGTGAGAGTGCACAAAGCTGTCATCATGGCAAAGGGTGGCTACTTTGAAGACTCTCAAATATAAAACATATTTTGATTTGTTTAACACTTTTTTTGTTACTACATGATTCCTTATCTGTTATTTCATAGTTTTGATGTCTTCACTAATATTCTACAATGTAGAAAATAGTCAAAATAAAAGAAAAACCCTTGAATGAGTAGGTGTGTCCAAACTTTTGACTGGTACTGTATAACTGAAAACCTACTGACTTACTTAGTCCTCTTTATTCATATGTGGAACTTATGGCTTCCACAAGACTACACCTGCCTTTTTGGAGATGGTGTTCCATGACAGGTCACAGTCCTTCACGGTTATAACTGAATAGGTCTGTGCTAAAGTGAAACTTAATGAAAGTCTTACTCTACCCTGGTGGAAGCTATTACCACAAAATCATCATGAAATACAAAACAAGGAATGTGCATTGTAATAACAGATATACAGTGCATTCGGAAAGTGTTCAGACCCCTTGACTTTTTCCAAATTTTGTTACGTTACAGCCTTATTCTGAAATGGATGAAAAACATTTTTTCCTCATCAATCTACACAAAATAACCCACAATGACAAAGCGAAAACAGGTCTTTAGAAATGTTCAGACCCTTTGTTATGAGACTCGAAATTGAACTCAGATGCATCCTGTTCCCATTGATCATCCTTGAGATGTTTCTACAACTTGATTGGAGTCCACCTGTGATATAAGGTCCCACAGTTGACTGTGCATGCCAGAGCAAAAACCAAGCCATGAGGTCAAAGGAATTGTCCATAAAGCTCTGAGACAGGACTGTGTCGMGGCACAGATCGGAGGAAGGGTACCAAAACGTTTCTGCAGCATTGAAGGTCCAAAAGAACACAGTGGCCTCAATCATTCTTAAATGGAAGAAGCTCGGAACCACCAAGACTCTTCCTAGAGCTGGCCGCCTGGCTAAACTGAGCTCCAGAGTTCCTCTGTGGAGATTGGATAACCTTTCAGAAGGACAACCATCTCTGCAGTACTCCAACAATCAGGCTTTATGGTAGAGTGGCCTGACAGAAGCCACTCCTCAATAAAAGGCACATGACAGTCCATTTGGAGTTTGCCAAAAGGCATCTAAAGGACTCTCAGACCATAAGAAACAAGATTCTCTGGTCTGATGAAACTAAGATTGAACTTCTTGGCCTGAGCATCACGTCTGGAGGAAACCTGGCACCATCCCTATGGTGAAGCATGGTGGTGGCAGCATCATGCTGTGGGGATGTTTTTCAGCGGCAGGGACTGGGAGACCCAGCCAGAGCCCGGACTTGAACCCAATCGAACATCTCTGCAGAGATCTGAAAATAGCTGTGCAGCGACGCTCCCCGTCCAACCTGACAGAGCTTGTGAGGATCTGCAGAGAAGAATGGGAGAAACTCCCCAAATACAGGTGTGCCAAGCTTGTAGCATCATACCCAAGACTCAAGGCTGTAATCGCTGCCATTGGTTCTTCTACAAAGTACTGAGTAAAAAGTCTGAATACTTATGTAAATGTGCTATTTCAGCTTTTTAATCTTTATAAATTTGCAAACATTTCTAACAACCTGTTTTTGCTTTGTCATTATGGGTTATTGTGTGTAGATTGATGGGGGGGGACAATTTAATCGGTTGTAGAATAAGGGTGCAACGTAACAAAATGTGGAATAGTCAAGGGGTCTGAATACATTCCGAATGCACTGTATGTTGCCTCATGTTACTTACTGTATATTGTCAATTTCTTTTGATTCTTTATTCACAGACAGACCAAATGTAGCATTCTCTGCCTCACTGGGAATCAGTGGAGAATTGGGACCCTTCAACAGTGGAACCACCATGGTCTACAAAAACATACAGTGGCTTGTGAAAGTATTCACTCCCTTGGCATTTTTCCTATTTTGTTGTCTTACAATCTGGAATTAAAATAGATTTTTTGGGGGGGTTTGTATCATTTGATTTACACAACATGCCTACCACTTTGAATATGCAAAATATTTTTTATTGTGAAACAAACATGAAATAAGACAAGAAACGGAAAACTTGAGCGTGCATAAGTCAATACTTTGTAGAGCCACCTTTTGCAGCAATTACAGCTGCAAGACTCTTGGGGTATGTATGTCTCTATAAGCTTGGCACATCTAGCCACTCTGATTTTTGGCCATTCTTCAAGGCAAAACTGTTCCAGCTCCTTCAAGTTGGACTGGTTCCACTGAGTACAGCAATCTTTCTGTCATAACACAGATTCTCAATTGGATTGAGGTTTGGGCTTTGACTATGCCATTCCAAGACATTTAAATGTTTCCCCTTAAACCATTCAAGTGTTGCTTTAGCAGTATGCTGGGGTCATTGTCCTGCTGTAAGGTGAACCTCCATCCCAGTCTCAAATCTCTGGAAGACTGAAACAGGTAGCGCCATCAATCATTCCTTCAATTCTGACAAATTTCCCAGTCCCTGCAGATGAATAACATCCCCACAGCATGATGCTGCCGTTTTGGCGAACACCAAACGTGTATGCTTATTTTTTTCTTTAAGCAATGGTTTGTTATGGTGCCATATTCTTTCCAATTTTTAATAATGGATTTAATGGTGCTCCGTGGGATGTTCAAAGTTTCTGTTATTTTTTAAATAACTCAACCCTGATCTGTACTTCTCCACAACTTTGTCCCTGACCTGTTTGGAGAGCTCCTTGGTCTTCATGGTGCCGCTTGCTTGGTGGTGCCCCTTGCTTAGGGGTGTTGCAGACTCTGGGGCCTTTCAGAACAGGTGTACATATATGGAGATCATGTGACAGATCATGTGACACTAAGATTTCACACAGGTGGACTTTATTTAACTAATTATGTGACTTCTGAAGGTCATTGGTTGCACCAGATCTCATTTAGGGGCTTCATAGCAAAAGGGGTGAGTACATATGCACGCACCACTTTTCCATTTATTTATTTTGTGAATTTCTTGAAAATACTATTTTGTKTATGTCCATTACATGAAATCCAAATAAAAATCCATTTAAATTACAAGTTGTAATGCAACAAAATACGAAAAACGCCAAGGGTGATGAATACTTTTGCAAGGTACTGTATTCAAACATCAGCAACCACTACCACCCAATTACAGGTATAGTAATGTCTTCACAAGAATGTGTACTGAAGCACACAGTTATCTGATTAATAAAACACTAAACTGGAGCTCATCTCTATGTTAGGAATGATCTCTCTCCTTTAATTCCCTCTGATACAGATATCTTCTCTGCGCCAGTGAGAGGGGTCTACTACTTCAGATTTACCCTTTGTGGTATTGGTACAAACTGGATGGGTGCTTTGCTTTATAAAAATGTCAGTATAAAAAAGTCAGTATTGTATGTTGATGAAATCAATAGCGGTGGGCATAAAAAGGTTTGTGTCTAATGCAGCTGTGCTACATCTGGAGGAGGGTGATGTGGTATACATGAAAACCAGTGAGAGGGCTTATGATGTTTCAAATAACCGTACTATCTTCAATGGCTTCCTTCTCTTCCCAATGTGAAATGAACACCATGTTGTGATGAGAAGCTTCACTAAAGTGTATTGATGCTGGGGATACCACTCGAATATGACCAGTGTAATTTACTCTCACTAATAAATGCAAGATTGACAACTATACAACGTGATACCTTTGTGATTCAATATTATTTTGGTCAACATCTGGGGTTTCCTGGATATATAAAATGTAAACATATTGAAATAACTTCGTATCATAAGCATGTGTTTGTGGAGTTGTTCAGAGGGATGGTACCGTATATTTTGAAACAGTAGATGGCAGCAATACCCAATAAAACAATCACTGCCTGCACTAASAACTCAGAATAGGGGTAATAACAATGATAAGACATGGATATAAAGCTGCAATTACCTCAGAGTTAAACCATGTGCCATTACACTGTACATTGATCATGGTGATTGCGCTGTAAAAAATAATAATCTGATTGTCAAATACTATTTCAGTTATACAGTATAATCCTGATTCCCCGCATAGTGAGAACATTTGTTTGTGAAGTTGAATATTGGATTTCACTGTTGCTTTATATGAATTGTGTTGTTAATAATTCTGTCAAATATGTTATATTCTGAGAGAGTATTAAATATGTGTAGCGGGTACTGTAGTTAGATTGTGTCACAACGTACTATGGACATACACAGTCCATGGCAGAAATATTAGCTCCAGACTATTGTAGCGAATGGTGGGGCAGGGAAGTGAATCCGGGTCGCTGGCATGAAAAGGCAAAAACCATACGTATCGCGCCAACCGGATTAACCCTATGGTGGAAATTGTAAAGTGGTTCATATAGCAAGGATCGCTACAATATCATCATAAGCAGGACAAGTCATCAGAATATTAGAAAAAAACACAGTTTAAAATTAGCAAAAAATGTATTTTTCTTTCTTGTATCACAAAATGAACTAAAAAGTGTACAATGCAGAAACTGCTGTCACCCCATCACCCACATGATGTGTTGAGAGACACAGGGTAAAATATCATGTCTTCTCTGCTGGTGTGATACCCTGCAGCAATTTGCCTTATCTTGTTTTTCAAGTCTGGTGGTACTTTTCACCCAGTCCCTTCCCTTGTGATTTTAGTCACTTCCTTCTGTCTCACTCTCTTTCTCTCTCCTTCCCCTCAGATGAATTTCGGATGCCAGTCACCCAGCCATAGTTCTGTGTGTGCGCATGAGAAAGGGAATAGTGAGAGAGAAAGAGAAAGCGAGAGAGAGAGAGGGAGGAAGAGAGGAAGGGAGAGGGATAGTTGGACAGAGTGCTGAACGTAGGGCAGTGCATCATTGTGTTATGATGTGAACAGGGAGGTAGGAAGGAAGAGAGGGACCAAAATAAGAGGAGGAGAGAGGGAATAAACAGAGAACGCAGCTGGACTACATGTCTAGTCTGAGGGAGCCAGATTAGTGGTGACTCAGAGCTTTTGGAATACTTACCAGAAGGGAATATGGCTTTGCACCACTGTTAGACTGCATAGTGTATGCTCATGTGAGTTTGTGGGTGCCACGGAGGGACTGAAAGGGAGAAGGAGTTCAACCTCATCAAAAAAAGAGTCATTCAGTGCCCCCCTCCTCAAAGACTTTGAGCAGAGGAGTACAGAGGAGGGGGGCAAGGTGGAGAGGAGGCCAGGTGGAGAGGTGGACCCCCATGTCTGGACCCAGAACACCGAAAGGACAAAGTGAAACGTGCCACAGCTCAACCCAAGGTTTGACAAACGCTGACAAATGGTAAGTCACCTGAACATGCTTAGTGACCTGGTCAAGATTGACTGTGAAGGCAGGGGACAGGTTCGTCATTGCTCTGTCCTGGATATAAATCCGCTAGCCTTTATATAGTGATGATGAGAGGACACTGTTTACCCCTCTTTTACAGTGTCAGAAAGGGAATTATTGGCAGATTGATCAACTGTGTATGAGGAGGGGCTAAGGCATTTGTCACGGAATGTTCCGTAGTGACATCAAATGGGGTCAGTTGGGACTACAACCAACTGACATCTACAATGTGACAGTTAAAGAGTGGTGCCTGCAGGCACAACTGATTAGATGATCTGCCTGCAATTCTGACAGCGCTGCATGAAGCCTGGGGGGTGAGGGTGGGCTGTGGGACAATTTTTTTTTTTGCATGCACACACTCAGTCACACACACACACAGCTATCTTGAGGTATTTTACTGTATCAGCAAATGCAAACTCACACATTGTTTTAGGCACACACACTGCCTCTTATACACACTAAACTCGCACACACACACACACACACACAATTGTCCTTGCTTTGGCCACAAACTATAGTTGCATGCATCAGTCAAATAAAGACACACATACACACTCGGCTACTCTGGCATTTACTGCGTCAGTTAAATGCACACACAGTCACTGATTCATTTCCCCTTGTCAGGCTTTAATAAGTCGTTAGCATAAATTCATACATTATCCCCCCGCCCAAGGTGGGGACAGGACGGTGTGAGAGGATGCCCATGAGGGAGACAGAGAGAGAGGTCACCACAGGAGTCATGCTGTGACTAGATGATCTCTGTGAAATATGACCTCTGAAGGAAACAGAACCTGGGCAGACCATGCTTTTATGTTCTGAATATAATGTGCTGAATCCAGTAAGGTTTTCCTTTGACTAAAATTAAGCAAGGGTCAAAGGAAGGACTCCAAAGACTGTGTTTCTTGACTGTCATGCACCCCCCTGTCCTGCTCTGTGACACCTTGGTGTTATGAGGGTACTGTAATCCAGCTCACAATACTAAAACAACCTCTTCTACATTTTCTGACATAATATTGTCTCACATTGTCAGTGTAGGGTTTATCTCTCACATTGTCAGTGTAGGGTTTATCTCTCACATTGTCAGTGTAGGGTTTATCTCTCACATTGTTCAGTGTAGGGTTTATCTCTCACATTGTCAGTGTAGGATTTATCCTTCTAAATTCTTTCATGTTTGTTCTAGCTTGTGGTAGATGAGAAAAGGTCCATTATTCATGACTATCTCCAATTTGCTATCAAGGCTTTAGACCTTTGCTTGTCCTCTATTTCTGATGCGTATGGGCAGCTCTGGCAGTGTCCTTGATTTGTACTTTGTTGGAATCCAATTGTTCTGCCCTGGTACAGATTCCTTTCACAGTGCCTTATCAAAATGAGACATCCTAATGTGCTCTTTACAGTAAACTAACCTTGACTTTCCCATAGATGTGATGGTGATGGTGGACACAAGCTCTCCTGGGTTTTCAGGCAACTGAGTCAGTCGGCCAGGTGATGGGGAGACGGGCGGCTGACCTGACCACTCCTGTGCCAGTACTGGGAGTTCCTGCCCTGGTGGGGGTGCGTGGTTGGAGTACAGCAGGGGGGGAGAGGGCTGGGGGAGTGCTGCCACTGACATGGGGTCCCCAGTGCAGCATCGGAGTGCAGACTTCACCCGGCGTGAGAGCTCCACCCATCCTGCACAGGACAAAACTAACAGGCACATTCCCCAGTCAATCAGAAAGAAGCATTACTCCTACATGCAATGGCTACATCCCAAAAGAGGCAAAGGAAGAGGACGGAATCAGACGGACTAAGAGTGTCAGACAAAGAGGTGTTCTTTCAAAACAAAGGAGTTTAGATTCCAAGACCAAAAAGGGTGTGACATTTGAAGAGATTTCCAGTGAGCTTACAGAGAATTTGGTCTTCAACCAATGGAAAAGTGGGACTTATTGCTATGCCCGAGCAATCAAGACTAACCCACACCTATTAGGGGGCGTGGGGAACGGCAAGATCAAAGGGAGGCGGGACTTGCGCTACACAAATGGCAGCATCGTTGACTCGGAGGCTATAGGAGGGATTTGTATTGATGGCAGTGATGAGGCGGAGCCTGTCTCGACCATGTCCTCTCGAGGAAGGGACCAATCAAAACCTAAAGAACATTCTGTGGCACATTCATATTGTGGGAATGCAAAACAACCACCTGCTCCCCCACCTCTCTGGATGCTCCAGCAAATGTGCAGACACTGTGGACAGAGACAGACTGTGGTACCTGGAGCTGGAGATGGAGATGCCAGTCTGGAAGTTAAGAGCCCTTCCTCTGCATGCCCTGAAGGAACAACAGCCATGAAAACACCTATTTCACTCACAGACAGAAACCACCTTCTCCCTTCACATACTGAGAAAGAAAGGAACTCTACATGCTCCACTCCGAGGCTTGCAGACAGGGATCTGTTACAAAGACAGCTGACACAAACAGAATCTCAATCCACCCACCCCCGCTGTAACCCCCCTATTCACAACAATAAAGACAGGAAGCCCAACCTGCCTGCAAACCCAGCGCCTGCATGGAAAACCAAAGATCTGAAACAGACTAATGGTTATACCTCACATCATACATACCCCCTGCATACCTCTATCAGAGCCCCAGTAGAAACCCTAGTTACACCTTCACATACACACTCAGACAAGCCAACCTGCCAAAGAACCATCTTACACACAAAATCTATAACAGTCACTAAGGCAACTATTGAACCCAGGCGTGCAGATGCCAACACCTTTGAGACCCCATCTCACTGGAGTAAGATTCCTCGACCRAAAATACTCAAAATGTATCCTCAGATCGCAATAGCCACCAGGGCAAACACGCCACGCACACACCGTAAACATCCAAAGACACCCACACACCCAAATACACAGCCCAACCCATCAAACACATCATGTACATCTACTCACCCGTACCCTCCAAACACACCATACAGAACCTTTCCTCCAAACCATGTTAATCCATCCCATGTTATTACAGCCCCTAAGCCTGAAAACACAACAACACAGTCTAACACTGCTACAACATTACATAGAAGTGCATCCCCTTACCCTGCTAACACACACACAGCTACACCTCCCACCCCTGAAAGCACACCGACGACAACCACAACACTCCTAAACAGTGCTACTAAAACGATACATAGAACAACACTCTCTAGCCTCGCTAACACATTACACATAGCTACAACTCTAAAAGCAGCAAACACACCATGCAAAGCCCCTCTCTCTTACCCTTACAACCCATCACACACAACCACTCCCACAAGCTATTATAACCCATCACACACAACTACTCCCACAAGCTATTATAACCCCTCACACACAACTACTCCCACAAGCTATTATAACCCATCACACACAANCTATTATAACCCATCACACACAACTACTCCCACAAGCTATTATAACCCCTCACACACAACTACTCCCACAAGCTATTATAACCCATCACACACAAATACACCCACAAAACCTTTGTTCCATACCCTTAACCTGTCAAACACATCACACACACCTAGTTCCCCTGACTCAACTAATGCATCCCCCATAACACCCCCTAACGTTGATAACGCATCACATACAACTATATCCTCTCTCTCTTCAAATGCCTTATACACAACTACGCAGCATCAGTCCTCATCCACGTCACTGACGATCTGTAGACCACTGATCATGACACAGACACACAACAATAAACCACCTGACCCATCAAACAGATCAACCACTAACACACAGAATAACAGCACATTTATAAATACACATATTGAACAAACCGCTGCCCTTCACACCAGCTCTCATAACAGATTTGTTGTTGATCCAATAATGCATGCAAATGTATATGCCAAAGTATTGTCTCTGTCTAAMAAAAGTAGACACTGTACTCCTGTCATCGTATCACAGACACATCAGGAAAGACACTCTGGAATATTCAATGCATCACAGGTCACTAACCTTCCAAAACACATCACTGAAATACAGATAAACAAAGAATGGGAACAGCAGGGACACATTGTCACACAACATCAGGGAGACCTTTTCACAAACCTAAAACCYGGATCTGAGTGTCACAAAGAGCACATTCCCTCCAGCGTGTTACATACACATGCAAATACCACATTTAGATTCAGCCTTGACAGGCAGATATACACAAATTATGCTCCACCTTCCAGCACACCACAGACACAAACAGATCCTAAGCCCCTCATTGCATCACAGACAAACACTACTGCACATGTCAAACCCATCACCGAAACACCAACCCACATAAACACAGACTTCCGTTCCACACCAACCCCACACAAACGCACAAGCCCCACACACCGACTCATACCACAGGCCCGTCCATACACAATCACTGAGCTCCTCACACACAAAGCCATAAACCCCAAGTACAACCCCCTTTTGCCACCATCACGCATGGCACACCTAGCATCCTACACCCCCACCCATCCCAATCAGACACACCAGATGATTCATCCAGTATTTTTGTTGTCAAGTACCATCCCACAACCCTCCCGAGACGACCCTAGGCTGGCTCACTCCCACCCGGCTGATACAGACCTGCTGCTGCTGCCCCCCTCCCCACAGTGCAGCAGGCCAGCCCCTCTCCAGAGGAGGCTGCAGTGTGTGGAGGCCAGCCTGGCAGCCAACCAGGACAGGATCACTACACTTCTCAACATTATCCAAGACCTTGAGATGAGCCATGCTCTCAACAAGGGGTAAGAGATAGAGGGGAAGAGAAAGAGAAAGCCAACGTGAGAAAGGGAAGAAATAGAAAGGGAAGTAGAAGGAGTGAGTAGAGAAAGTGAACGGCTGACATTACAGAGAAGAGGGAAGGAATTAGAGAGAAGCCTCTTGTGTTCTAGTTACCATCTCCTGCTCTTTGTTTCAGTCTGCGATGCTACAGGACAGGCCAGGACGTCCGGGAGTGCTCCACCTGTCAGAAGACTGCTTGTATCGTATATAGGTGAGACACAGGAAGCATGGTCAGATCGGCGGACTCTTTCCTCCTGTTTTTGCTTTCCTCCTTTTTCACCCTCTCTTGCTCTATTTCTCTATCCCTGCAGTGTGGAGTATGACTTCAGGCAGCAAGAGAGACGTTTCTTGGAGGTTTTGTATCCTCAGAGGGCTGACAACAACACTCCTCCCTCCCTGCCCCACAACAGCACCCTGCTGACGAACGCCATCACTAAGACCATGACCAAGTCCAAGGTTAAAAGCAAAAAGTTGTGCAAGATGCTTTTCCAATGGCTGCCTAGGAAAATTCAGCGAACAAAGTCCTCCTTTCACCAACTCTCTCCAGATCATTTGAATTCCYAGCATGTTATTCATGAGGTATTGAGGTATCCCTGTAATATAAGATCTGATGGTGTGTTCAAGACAACTGTGAACTCTGAAAAATACAATGTCAAATCAAGACGTCAGTGATCTTCAGGTCGGAAAGTCAGAGCTCTTGAAAGAGGCTGAGTTCCTGAGTCGGAATTCTGAGTTAGACGAACGTTCCAAACGATTTTTCCCTGTTGGAGCAAGTTTTTCTGAGAGTTCCCAGTTGTCTTGAGCATACTGAAGTCGGAAGTCAGAGATTTCCAAGTTCCCAGTTAATTTGAACTCGGCATGATGTCCCTATCACAGCAAGTAGCACTTGTCATTGTAGAAGACACCTACATCCCTTCCTGTCCATATGATGGGTGTTCTGAAATCTGATTTGCTCCTTAATGGCTGGTTGATACCCTATTGTCCAATCAAGACATAGCATGAACAGGAATTGCCCTTAGTAACTACAGACCTTTGCCCAGTCTAGCAACAGTCTATCATATGGAGAAAACTTCATCCCTCAGGTTAAAATCATGAACTTTCATCCAAAGCACATGCACTAGTTGTTGAACTAGATACGACATCCAAAAGTTTGCTAGATTGCAATCACTATTTTCAGAGCCTATTGTAGATGATAGTCCATATTCTATAGTATTTTATTGTAGCTAAGCATCAAATTAAGTGTTGCAGTCCTCTTACAGATTCCCCTACCAGCTTATCCCAGGGTCAATGTATATACATCATATTTTTTAGAAATAAACCAAAGCCCACAGTACATACTGTAAACATTTTCTTTTCATGTGTGATTAAAATTGCTTATCGCTGACATCGATGTCTATCCTTCCTTGTAAGTAATATAATCTCTTACATAAAACACACATAAGGTGCTGGGACATATACAGTGGGGAGAACAAGTATTTGATACACTGCCGATTTTGCAGGTGTCCTACTTACAAAGCATGTAGAGGTCTGTAATTTTTATCATAGGTACACTTCAACTGTGAGAGACGGAATCTAAAACAAAAATCCAGAAAATCACATTGTATGATTTTAAGTAACTAATTAGCATTTTATTGCATGACATAAGTATTTGAAAACTACCAACCAGTAAAAATTCCGGCTCTCACAGACCTGTTAGTTTTCTTTAAGAAGCCCTCCTGTTCTCCACTCATTACCTGTGTTAACTGCACCCGTTTGAACTCGTTACCTGTATAAAAGACACCTGTCCACACACTCAATCAAACAGACTCCAACCTCTCCACAATGGCCAAGACCAGAGAGCTGTGTAAGGACATCAGGGATAAAATTGTAGACCTGCACAAGGCTGGGATGGGCTACAGGACAATAGGCAAGCAGCTTGGTGAGAAGGCAACAACTGTTGGCGCAATTATTAGAAAATGGAAGAAGTTTAAGATGACGGTCAATCACCCTCGGTCTGGGGCTCCATGCAAGATCTCACCTCGTGGGGCATCAATGATCATGAGAAGGTGAGGATCAGCCCAGAACAACACGGCAGGACTTGGTCAATGACCTGAAGAGAGCTGGGACCACAGTCTCAAAAAAACCATTAGTAACACACTACACCGTCATGGATTAAAATCCTGCAGCGCACGCAAGGTCCCCCTGCTCAAGCCAGCGCAAGTCCAGGCCGTCTGAAGTTTGCCAATGACCATCTGGATGATCCAGAGGAGGAATGGGAGAAGGTCATTGTGTCTGATGAGACAAAAATAGAGCTTTTTGGTCTAAACTCCACTCGCCGTGTTTGGAGGAAGAAGAAGGATGAGTACAACCCCAAGAACACCATCCCAACCGTGAAGCATGGAGGTGGAAACATCATTCTTTGGGGATGCTTTTCTGCAAAGGGGACAGGATGACTGCACCGTATTGAGGGAGGATGGATGGGCCATGTATCGCGAGATCTTGCCAACAACCTCCTTCCCTCAGTAAGATCATTGAAGATGGGTCGTGGCTGGTCTTCCAGCATGACAATGACTCGAAACACACAGCCAGGGCAACTAAGGAGTGGCTCCGTAAGAAGCATCTCAAGGTCCTGGAGTGGCCTAGCCAGTCTCAGACCTGAACCCAATAGAAAATCTTTGGAAGGAGCTGAAAGTCCGTATTGCCCAGCGACACCCCGAAACCTGAAGGATCTGGAGAAGGTCTGTATGGAGGAGTGGGCCAAAATCCCTGCTGCAGTGTGTGCAAACCTGGTCAAGAACTACAGGAAACGTATGATCTCTGTAATTGCAAACAAAAGTTTCGGTACCAAATATTAAGTTCTGCTTTTCTGATGTATCAAATACTTATGTCATGCAATAAAATGCTAATTAATTACTTAAAAATCATACAATGTGATTTTCTGGATTTTTGTTTTAGATTCCGTCTCTGTTAGGAATTTTATGAATAATGACTAAAACTATGTCTACATTTAGATGAAACTATAACTAATTGAACTCTGCACAGTATTATTATTACATCTGATTAATAATGTTAATTCATAAGGAAGGGATTAGGTAGTATGAAGAATGAGGATAAAAACACCATTCAAACTTAGTCAGAGAGATTTGTGCTGTGGGTTATAAAGTAAGCAAAAAGGGTCGTTAAACTATGGTTGAACTGACCCAACTTAGCCCTGAGATGTTTAGATAAGGCAGTGAGTAACTTTTTAGGTCTTCCATTATCTTGAGTTGTCTGCTAAAGTGGTAATAAATTATAGTGAGCCTTCAGGAGAATAAATGATATTGTGTGTCATGTGTGTGCGCTGGGGAGTTGGAATTAACTTTTGAACCTGTTTTATATTGGTCRAGAGGAGGAGATTTATTCTGTAACCAATGACGTCATATCTTGTATATAAACTGTTGTTTATGGTTAAATGGGAGCGTGCTCCGAGAATAAATATTATTATCTAATTTTAATAAGACTGTATCCTGTCTATTTTATGTTAATAAGTATCTTACAAATTCTTATAAATAGACAGATTGATTTTAATTAATAAGTACATAGAGGAATTATTTAATTCCGTTGACAGTTTCTCACAGTTGAAGAGTACCTATGATAAAAAATTACAGACCTCTACATGCTTTGTAAGTAGGAAAACCTGCAAAATCGGCAGTGTATCAAATACTTGTTCTCCCCACTGTACAAGGACTCACGCATGGTGCTACACAGGAATCCACCCATCAAACTCATGCATACTGTAGTCATCCAGGTCCCCTCTGTTCTCTGACCTGACACTGTTAGACAGTTCTCAGCAGCCAGCTGGTCCTGGAAGTGGAGAAACTTTCATTCTCTTTAATCCCAGAGGGGATGAAGCTCGTGCAGAAGGTCTCCAAACCCCCAAACAATCTAAAGCCTAACAGGGGTTCTTAAAATTCCACAGAGTTAAACAAAGGCAGGATGGAACCCTGCAATGAAGCATGGAAATCCCACAATAAAATGTTCCATGGGCACATGCAGATACACATGTGTGCACCACAGCACATACACACTTACTGTATTCATGCACACACAACCTCCTACACCAAAAGCACCAAATGGCAGGCTCCAATTAAGCATTAATAACTTTAGCTCATGCTTCTAGTTAATGTCTCTGACAAGTAAGGAGCTGCCTCGGGGAATATGCCATTTTGGAAAAGTCTGATCTCGACTCAGAGATCATGAAAGACAAGGAGAGACATCTTGTTAGAGTAGTCCTGTCAGACAAGGGCTGTGTATTGTTGTGAACTCTTTTTTTGGGAAGCCCTGGCAGCTATGCCAGCCTTGCTGCATGACGAGGACAAAGTAGTGCCCTCTTACCCCTCTCATACTCACTCTCACACACTCCCTTTGGCTTCAGAGCACTGCTAGCACTGGAGCAAATGGTGTGTRTTCTTTCATGTTGCTAGCAGTGGAGAAAATGGTGTGTATTCTTTCATGTTGCTAGCAGTGGAGAAAATAGTGTGTATTCTTTCATGTTGCTAGCAGTGGAGAAAATGGTGTGTATTCTTTCATGTTGCTAGCACTAGGGAAAAAGGTGTGTATTCTTCCATGTTGCTTTCCCTCATGTTGTTTATCCAGAACAAGCCTCATCTCTTAAATGTCAACACAAATGGCAGACTATTCATCTATTCATCTTGTACTGTGTCTGATGCTAGAGAGAGAGAGCGAGAGAGAGAGATGGAGACTCAAATTGTATGCAAGGGTAGAGAGGAAAATAAAATGTTGTTGTGTGTGCTTTAGGCTGGTGCAGTTAAACAGATGTGACGTAATACAACTCTGTTGAAGTTTTAAGTGTTCATGTCCTGTCAGATGTCAAAGCAGAGAACTGTGAGGAAGCTCATCCTTGTCCTGCTCTGTTAGCACACGATCCCCACGAACCTCCAGTTCAAACTGCCTTTGAGATTAAAGTTTTGGTAAAGAAACATTCTATTGGAAATGAGACAGCTAGCTATAAAGAGAATGCAATTATCCTACTAGGATCAAAGAGAGACCATAGTAACTGAAACAGGGCCATGCCTCTTAAAAATAACTATAGACTAAACTGCTTTCCTGCTTATTGCTTATTTCTTATTACTGCATTGTTTTAACAATACACCCATGGGCTGTAAGGTTTTCACTGAGACACTAAACAATGATGGATCGACAAAAAGTATTTCAGTTATGACCTGTGGCAGACTACAGAATGCGCGTTTGTGTGTGTGTGTGTGTGTGTGTGCGTGTGCGCGTGCGCGTGTGTGTGTGTCTGGGAGGCATTGGTTTGGGGGAGTGTATTTTTAAGCACATTCTTGTAATGGTGCCGAAAGGTATGGCCGGTGTTTTACGTGCTCCTGAGCAATTGTGCTATTTTGTGTGTTTTCTTTGCATTGATCCTAACTTTTTTTGTATGTAATGTTTTGGCCATCGTTTCATATGACTGAAAAGAGCATCTGGACATCRAAACAGCAATTACTAACCTACATTTGGCTGAGGACTTCTATTTCAACGAATCAGAGTTGGAGGACATAATGCTCATTCCAGATCAGCTTCATTAATAAGTGCATTGATGTCGTAATCCCCACAGTGACCATACATACATATCCTAACCAGAAGCAATGGATTACAGGCAACATCCACACTAAGCTAAAGGCTAGAGCTGCCGCTTCAATGAGCAGGACACAAATCTGGACGKTTATTTTTTTTAAACTACGCCCTCCGATGAACCATCAAACAGGCAAAGCATCAATACAGGACTAAGATCGAATCCTACTACACCGGCTCTGACACTCGTCGGCTGATGCAGGGATTGCAAACTATCACGAATTACAAAGGGAAAGCCAGCTGTGAGCTGCCCAGTGCCTACAAGGCGAGCTAAATGCCTTCTATGCTCGTCACTTGGAGGAGGCGGCGCTATAGAGGTCGGCGTGCGGGATATCTAACAAGACTGTGACCGCGAGTGGATAAATCGCCATTACCCTCCGTTCTATTGGCGAACGTGCAATCATTGAAAAATATCAATCAAATGTATTTATGTCACAAAGTGCTATACAGAAAACCAGCCTAAAACCCCAAACAGCAAGCATGGTGGCTAGGAAAAACTGGATGAGCTCAGTTCGAGACCATCCTATAAATGTGATCTGAAGAACTGTAATATCCTGTGTTTCACCCAGTCGTGCCTGAACAAGGACATGGAAAATATAAATCTAGTTGGTTTTTCTATACATCTGCAGGACAAAACAGCTGCGTTCGTTAAGCTGAGGGGTGGGGGGGTGTTTCTATGCCAACAATAGTTGGTGTGTGATCTCTAATATTAAGGAAGTCACGAGGTTCTGCTTGCCTGAGTTAGAATACCTGATGATAAGCTGTAGCTATTTTCGTAGCTGTCTATTTACCACCATAAACCGATGCTGGAACTAAGACCGGACTCAACGAGCTGTATAAGGCCATAAGCAAACAAATACATGTTCACCCAGATGTGGCGCTCCTAGTGGCCGGGGATTTGAATGCGGGGAAATTTAAATACATTTTACCTAATTTCTACCAGCATGTCTCCTGTGCAATTAGAGGCAAAAAACTCTAGCTCATGCATACAAAGCTCTCCCTCGCCCTCTATTTGTCAAATMTGACCATAACTCCATCCTGCTTAAAACAAAAACTCAAACAGGAAGTACCAGTGATGCACTCAATACAGAAGTAGTCCGATGAAGAGGACACTAAGCTACCAGACTGTTTCGCTAGCACAGACTGGAATATGTTCCGGGATTCATCCGATGGCATTAAGGAGTTTACCACATCGGTCACCGGCTTCATTTATAAGTGCATTGATGTCATAGTCTCCAAAGTGACCGTACGTACATATCCTAACCAGAAGCTATGGATTCCTACTACACCGGCTCTGACACTCGTGACATGTGGCAAGGATTGCAAACAATCATGGATTACAAAGGGAAACCCAGCCGTGAGCTGCCCAGTGATGCAAGCCTAATGCCTTATATACTCGCATTGAGTCAAGCAACACTGAACCATGCATGAGAGTACCAGCTGTTCTGGATGAGTGTGTGATCAGGCTCCCCGTAGCCAATGTGTTGTAAGACCGCTAAGACCTTTAAACAGGTTAACATTCACAGGGCCACAGGGCCAGATGGATTTCCAGGATGCGTACTCCGAGCATGCGCTGACCAGCTAGCAAGTGTCTTCACTGACATTTCCAACCTCTCCCTGACCAAGTCTGTAATACCCACATGTTTCAAACAGACCACCATAAGTAACCTGTCTAAATGACTATCGCCCATTAGCACTCACTTCTGTAGCCATGATATGCTTTCAAAGGCTGGTCATGGCTCACATCAGCACCATCATCCCAGACATCGTCAACTCACGCCAATTCGCATACCACCCCAACAGATCCACAGTTGATGCAATCTTTATTGCACTCCACATTACCCTTTCTCACATGGACAAAAGGAACACCTACGTGAGGAATGTTCATTGACTACAGCTCAGTGTTCAACACCATAGTGCCCTTGGACTAAATACCTCTCTCTTCAATTGGATACTGAAACTTTCTGATGGGCCGCCCTGAGGTGGAGAGTAGGCAACAACACATCCGCCACGCTTACCCTCAACACACGGGCCCCACAGGGGTGCGTGATTAGCCTGTTCACCCACRACTGCGTGGCTGCACACAACTCCAACACCATCAGTAAGTTTGCTGACAACACGGCGGTGGTAGGCCTGATCACAGACAACAATGGGAGGAGGTCAGAGACCTGGCAGTCTGGTGCCAGGACAACAACCTCTCAATGTCAACAAGACAAAGGAGCTGATCGTGGACTACAGGAAAAGGAAGGCAGAGCGCTTCAAATTTCTATCATGGTTCAAACACAACAACACAGTCGTGAAGAGGGCACAACAACGCCTCTTCCCCCAAGATTTGGCATGGGCCCTCAGATCCTCAAAATGTTCACCAGCTGCACCATTGAGAGTATCTTGACTGGCTGCACCGCAAGGCACTACAGAGGGTAGTGTGTACGGCCCAGTACATCACTGGGGCCAAGCTCCTGCAATCCAGGACCACTATACCAGGCGGTGTCAGAGGAAGGCCCTTAAAATTGTCAACACCTCCAGCCACCCAAGTCACAGTCTGTTCTCTCTGCTACCGCATGGTAAATGGTACCGGACCAGGTCTGGGAACAAAAGGCTCCTGAACAGCTTCCACCCCAAAGCCATAGGACTGCTGAGAAGTTAATTAAACGGCTACCCATACTTTCTGCTCACTCCTTACCTACATTTWAATTTTAATTTGTAATTTTTTTATTTCACCTTTATTTAACCAGGTAGGCCAGTTGAGAAGAAGTTCTCATTTACAACTGCGACCTGACCAAGATAAAGCAAAGCAGTGCGACAAAAACAACAACACAGAGTTACACATAAACAAACGTACAGTCAATAGGAATAGAACCATCTATGTACAGTGTGTGCAAATGTAGAAGTGTAGGGAGGTAAGACAATAAATAGGCCATAGAGGCAAAATAATTACAATTTAGCATTAACACTGGAGTGATATATGTGCAGATGACGATGTGCAAGTAGAGATACTGGGGTGCAAAAGAGCAAGAGGATAAGTAACAATATGGGGATGAGGTAGTTTGGTGTGCTGTTTACAGATTGGCTGTGTACAGGTACAGTGATTGGTAAGCTGCTCTGACATCTGATACTTAAAGTTAGAGAGGGAGATATAAGACTCCAGCTTCAGCGATTTTTGCAAATTGTTCCAGTCATTGGCAGCAGAGAACTGGAAGGAAAGGCGGCCAAATKAAGTGTTTACTTTGGGGATGTCCAGTGAAATATACCTGCTGGAGCACGTGCTATGGGTGGGTGTTTCTATGGTGACCAGTGAGTTGAGATAAGGCRGGGCTTTACCTAGCAAAGACTTATAGATGACCTGGAGCCAGTGGGTTTGACGATGAATATGTAGTGAAGGCCAGCCAACGAGAGCACACAGGTCGCAGTGGTGGGTAGTATATGGGGCTTTGGTGACAAAACGGTTGGCACTGTGATAGACTGCATCCAGTTTGTTGAGTAGAGTGTTGGAGGCTATTTTGTAAATGACATCACCAAAGTCAAGGATAAGTAGGATAGTCAGTTTTACGAGGGTATGTTTGGCAGCATGAGTGAAGGAGGCTTTGTTGCGAAATAGGAAGC